>NC_135778.1:5004702-5205456 GCF_028453695.1 Augochlora pura
CGATGGATCCCCCGATTCTCCTTCCTCTTTGTGAAACCGGGAAAAAAAGGGACGCATTAATCTTCGATCCGAGGCTCTTTAATGGAAGATTTGAATGGCATTCTCCTCGCATAGCGTGTCTACGCGACTTCTCTCTCTCTCTCTCTCTCTCTCTCTCTCTTCCCCGGTTAGGTGCAACGTGCTCGTACAGCCGGACTATCTGGGTTATGTTGCACAAGAGCGACGTTGTGTCTGGTGACGTGTCTGCCGAGCAAACCATTCTCAGCGTGCATAGCAAACGAGATCTCCTCGCGCGCGGCCCGGTGCAGCAACCAGACTCTCGATTGGTCAACGGGGATCGGTAACCGGTATTTAGAACGACTCCATTGTCTCCGGACGGATAACGGCGGATTAATCGGTACCGCGAGTGCCTCGAATCGGCGGCCGCCACGCCAGAAACCGCGGACCCCGATGCCGGCCGATGACGATGATTGTGCGATCGATTGCGAGAGATATCGGGTCCCGCGGCTCGATCCGAGCCTTTTCCACCGCGTCGACGGTTTCGCCACGGCGGCGGCCGTCGACGGTCCTCTCGGACCGATTCGTGACGACCCGTCGGTTTTCGCGCATTCCTTGAATAACTCGCCATTGCCGCGATGATCGTCGTGGAAAATAATGGTGGGAACCTATTATAATAAGAGGCGCATGTGAGCTTATTTGTACTTAAAATTAGCATTGGTCTTAAACATTGAGACCGAGACTAAAATTAAGACTTATAACTTAATTATATATTAATGATTAATACGTGACGACTAAGCCTAAGATTGCAGCCAAAATTTAGGTAGAATAAATTTCTCGGATGCACCTATCCTTCCAATGGCAAGGATAGTTCAAGCCCATGCTTGGAACATCGCGGTTAATTAATACTGCAAAGTAAAAAGTCTGATAACATTTAATTCTGCAAATCGATCGCAAAGTGAATCCTATTTTCTAGTCAATCTGAGACAGGTATAAACATTTATGAAATACACGATGGAAGAAAGAGTGCAAACTGATGGTCAGACTGTCAAGCATTAAGTGAACTATAATTTCCTATTCTAAAACTGAAACATTTCTGTTTAAACAAACTACTACATAAAGACTTTATGGACACCTGCAATGCACCTGAATTTGTTCGCATCTGTAGCAGCGAATATATTTCTTCGTTCATCGATGATAACTTGATCAAGGTTTTTAATTTTCTGTCCGGGATCCTGATTGCGAATTATTTCGTGTCTATCGCTCGTAATTGAACTAAACGGAGCCAGGACGTGGCACTGAAACGAGCCACTGTGCAGGCACCTGAATATTCGCGCACGTAGGAACACGTCACCCGTTAATAACCGTGGGGAAACCGGTAATCGCGAATCGCCTATGAAAGGGACTCCTTTTACTAATGACCGAGGGCCTGCGGTGGCGTTTTTCTCACGCGGCCGGATAATAAGGGTCGATTTTTTATACCAGAGAGAGAGGGAGAGAGAGAGAGAGGGGAAGAAAGGGAATGAGTGACGGAGACACGAGGAAAGAAAGAAAAAAGAGGGGTGAGTGAGAGAAAAAAAGAAAGAAAGAGAAAAATAGATGAAGAAAGAGAGTGGGAGAGAGAATAAGAGAAAGAAAGAAATAGAGTAACAAAGACAGGAGAAAAGAAAGAAAAAGAGAGAAGTGAGTGAGAGAGAAAAAGAAAGAAAGAGAAAAATAGATGAAGAAAGAGATAAAGAAAGAGAGTGAGAGAGAGAATAGGAGAAAGAAAGAAAATGAGTAACAAAGACAGGAGAAAAGAAAGAAAAAGAGAGAGGTGAGTGAGAGAGAAAAGGAAAGAAAGAGAATAATAGATCAAGAAAAAGATAGAGAAAGAGAGTGAGCGAGAGAATAAGAGAAAGAAAGAAATACAAGGAGTGATTGGCAGAGAAAAAAGAAAGGAAAAAGAGAGGTGAGTGAGAGAGGGAAGAAAGAAAGAGAAAAATAAAGAAAGAAAGAAATAGAGAGAGAGAATGAGTGAAAGAGAAAAAAAGAAAGAAAGGGAGTGAGTGACAGAGAAAAAGAAAGAAAAATAGATAAAGAAAGAGATGGAGCGAGAAAGAGCAAGAGAATGAGAAAAAGAAAGAAAGATGGAAGAGAGAAGAGGAGAGTAAGAGAGACTCCCGCACGATTTCAATGATTCGAATGCCGAAGAATCGGAGTCCCCGTTTTCTTGCGGAGCGGAGGCGAGCCGGTCTTTCTTCGGCCGTGAGCGGGCCGGAAAAAGGTCCGGTATCGAGGGCGGTCTGCCATTATGCCGTTCGTCTAATGGATCTCTTGCTCTGAAATCATAGAGCTTAATGCTCGCGTTTACTGCCGACTGTAACTAGTTTGGACAGCTTGTTAGACCTTCGAGGGAAAAGCGACTGACTTGGATGCAGCGCCAGCGCAAGCCAAACGGAATCTACTCGCACGCTAGACTTCTGATCATTGTACATTAGGTCCGCTTGATTTATTTTATACAAATCAGAAGCATAGACAAATATTATATATAATTTATATTATATATAATATATAAATATAATTTCTGGCAAAATAGTACAATAAACTGTAGGCTAATAATTGTGGTATTTTAATGTAATTGGTAGTCTTTTACGCGCGACCATTTTTATGATTTATTTTATATAAATTAGTAGTCTAAAAGACTGGTGGCAAATATTAATCGAAAGTACTATTAATTTTAATAAAAACTCACAGGTTTTCTTGCATCCGTGTAATACAGTTTTTCTTTATTGAAAGTGAAGGGAAGGAGATTGATGAAGAAAAGAAGCTTCTTCTAAATTTAATTTCTTCTCACAATATCGAAATAAATGTCTTTTTCGTCTTCGACAAAGAACTCGAATATCTTTACACCCGTAGACGAATATAATAAAGCAATGAAGCAAACATGTTTCGTTGTTCCGCGTTCATAAATTTCAAAGCTTAGCGCAGAAATTACCGTCCGGTAATTCTACATATATTGCCGAGTGATATTTCAGAGGACAATCGAAGCATGCCGGATCATATTTCACTTACCATGCCCGCACTTCGCGAGAGATTACTTCGCCGACCCCGCCGACCATCGCGCACGAAACCGAACGGCCGCGACGCATTAAGCGGATTTTCTCGTCGCGCGACGCTGCGTTTATCGATATCATCTCGAGGGGAAAGCGAGCCGGGGAAAATATTCCTCGCGGCGTCCAGAAAGACCAAACGGCTTTTAAAGGAGTCCGGTCCCGGCCGCGAGTGACGCAACCGTGCGCTCGTGCTCCGCGCGGACGTTGTAGGCGGCAGCCATTTTCGAACGGGAGAGAGAGACTTAGAAAGCAATGGGGGATACACGTCCGCGACGCGAACGGTTTAATTCATCAAACGGCGGAACGGGCAACACACGATAGCGTCCCAATCTCGCGGCCGGATTCGGTCCGCGGCGAGCTTTTTACTCGCGCGTGCGCGACGAATAAGGAGCGTCGATCCCCGTGTCCAGGTAATAAATGATCCCGCCTCGCGCGGATAACTGTTTAATAATATAATAAACAACCTGTTTCCCAACGAGTTTCGGTAACCACCGTTGCGTCGGGTCAACGGTGACGGATGACCGTCCGTCACGAGACACCGGGAAACCGGCAACCGTCGAACGATTCGCCGCGCGCGAATTTGTTGGCAACGCCATTCGGATGGATCCATCGATCTCGCCGCGCTAGACTTTCGCGTCCATTCTTTGCCAGTTAGATCATCGAGAGTGAAAACGCCGGTTCTGGACTATGTCGTCAGCCGAAAATGTCTTTGTCGCTGTCCACCCTCTTCCTCCCACGCGTCCCCGTAAATCCCCGTGTTTAAGAATTTTTTGCGCTTCGTGTATAAAAGCTATGGAAATGAGCGTTACGTGGAACGATTCTGTGGACTCTTCTGAATTTGTTCGGGCATGTTGTTTCCGTGCCGCGAACGTTGGAATAAGGTGAAAATAATTTTTAAGCCGAACGTGACAATCGTGGCTCTTCTTATTTGAACGAAATTAAATAACGCGTGATAAATAATCGTTTAGTTTTATATAAAACGTTTCAGAAGGATTATATAACATTGAATAAAAGTTATATAAAAGTACTATAAAAATTATTTATTTAAACATATGAAGAAAACTCAGGTGTTCAATATAGTTTTAAGATATTTTTCAAATTTTTACAATTTTACATTATTCAACTATTTCTAAGGATTGTTGGTTTCAATACATACAAATTTAATATTAATTTTTAAAACCACTTTTTAGTACAGAAATTTCGTAGTAGTATCACGACCGAGTGTTCGAACAATGAAATTCGAGTTTTCGAAATCGCCGTGGAGAAAAAGATTGACACAGCCGACAAGCGAGCAACGACACAGAGAAAGGAAGCGGCTACGAAAAAAACCTTGAGGGCAAGGCTCGTTGTCAAGGGCGCCGGCTAGGTCTACTAGAGACACGCCTCCTCGACTCTTTCCTCGGGAATATCATTAGAGGGTACCTGAACGCTCGTACGTCGGATAAATATTTAAAAGCGTGCAAGGACTCTCTGACCTACATCGTTTCATTCACTCTCGCGCGCGGTCGTCGCGTCTCGCGGCGGCTCTTTTACATTCCCGGTGTGTCTGCAGCTTTTATTAGACTTGTTAGTCCGTCGGCGGGTTTCGATCTTGTCGCGGGATGAACCTATAGACCGAGTGACTCAACTTGGCGAAGCGCGGCGAAGGTGCTAAGTTCCTTGAACTCGTCTGCGCTCGAGACGATTCGGACGTCTGCCGACTTGTTATTGGCAGAATGCGTTATTTCGGATGAAATTTCGAATACGATCTGGGTACCGGACCATCTGCACATGTGTTGGAATGTTGGATACACGAAACTGTTTGATATTAGGGGTGCTTTTAATCGGAAGAATAATTTCGAGTCGTTTTTATTAGAGTTCTAAGAAAATTCTCGCTGCTTGATATTTGAAAACTTTATTTAACAATCCAGCTCGCTATGATTATCGTTCTTATAATAATAATTCTGATAATTAACAAGTCGTCCTCATGAAATCCCAAAAATGTTTCTGAAAAGGTTGTTAGCCGGACTGCAGATTTTTACGACAAATAAAAATTCTTTGCATGCATGGCAAGAAAAATAAACCAAATACAAGGTTAATTCTTCGTTTAATAATTATGATATCGCATTTTGCAATAGCAATACCAGAGTCAATTTCGACCCAGCAATTTCCAATCGCAGTCATCTAAGGTTCATCTCTTGAATACTGACAACACCTCGTCTGATTAAATACAGTAATTCTTCGTAGTTCTGTAGTTTTTAAAAAGATTGTTATCTAAACTAAATTCTGTTCGACGATACCAGTTTCTCTCAATATTTGATCGATAACAGCTGGATCGGTCTCAACCCAGCAGCTCTCGAAAGAAATCAATCGAGCCTCGAAGGCCAGCAGCCAGCCACTTGTGCTCGTTAAACCGATCGGCGATTCTAAAAGTTTCGAATGATATTTTTCAATAAATTATCGGCTAAAAATAAGGACGGGCGAGGGCAAGCTGGCAGCGGCGACAGAGACAGCATTCCTGTCGTCGATCCGTCGACCGCAAAAACCGCAAACTGTCCGGCACAGGAGGATTTAATACCGAGACGTTTTAACTCCCGGCATATTCCACCCGTGTCGGTTAATGATGTCAGAGCCGGGGGGGCAGCTTGTAGGGCACGCGACTCTCTCGGTGCGCGCGAAGGATCCCAGCCCAAGGTCGGCTACCAACTAGGATTATCCGTTGGAATCCTCCTCTCGATCACGCGGCGCTACTTAAGCGCGACGCTCCCCGAGCAAAACGTCTTCTAGGCTGCGCGAAGGCAGAAGGGACCGCGGCGGTCTCTCGAGGTCGACCGGACGAGGGAGCGAATGACTCCGGGGGAATTTACGGTGGTTAATCTGTATCTTGGACCCGGTGCGCGCACTGTCCTCGGGTTGCCTTCTCGGATCGGCTCCGAGAGCCTCTCTCGCGTATGCATAATTCACGCTCGGCCGAAGACGGCCGCGCGCGCGCGCTCTCGCTCGCTTTGGACGCTTAACCTCGCCGTTGCCGAGCCGGACGACTGTATTGAACCATCAATCTCTCCCGGCGTTCTGCTGCTCGTTTTCGCCCGTCGCGATTAATGCCACGGTAGGTGTCTTAAAACCTCGTTTAGTGTCCCGGGAATATGGATTTATAGAAGCAAATGATGGTGATCCCGGGACCGGCTTCGTCGAAGCTTGATCGATGCGCCCCCCGTTTCAAACAGTCCCGCTTTTCCTGGACGAGATCGTCCTACGGCCCTGGATCTCATGGACACCGAGATCCCGACCGGTAAAAGGACGATCGATTAATTGAAACTCGACGCCTGCGAATCCCCGCGATGTTTCCGGTTTCGGGTCGCTTTTCGCCGATGCTCTCTCGCAGCTGGTTCCTTTTAGAGGACACTTTCTGCGCGTGCAGCGAAATTAAGGCGTCGCTAATTTTTCGCTGAAAACATTTTCGATCTTCGAACAGATGTGACTATATTAAAAGCTGTCATAAAATTATGTCTGCTTTTTAATAAAAACTAGATATCTCTACTTCGCGATACCATGTTCTAATTTTTAATATCATGCCGCAGCTATTTTTTTAAATATTTATTATTACGTAGCGAGGTTTGAGCTGCAATAACGAAATAATAATTATCAACTGGTTCGAGAATATTTATTAATTATTCAATAAGACTATGTCCGAAAGCTTGTTCGAAAGTACAGCTATTTCATTTCTAACTCTTACTTTATGCAGAAGAATTAAAATACCATCTGCTATGATCAATAAACTGCTAATCTTTATACAAATTAAAAATTTGCTGAGTCATTCTTTTATCAATAATTTCATCGAGTTAACAATAGTGCAACAGTGTTCTTAAATTCCAATATCCTCTCACTTTGATGTTAGGTTATGTCAGGTTATGTTTTTATTATCTATTCGCTTTTGTCGTGAACGCATAAAATCCGCAGTCTAATGATTAATTTAATCAACTCTCCAATTTCAATTTAATCAATTAAATTATTTCGGCGTTGTCACTTCGCAGAAACACCCACGATCCTGCGACAGCGATACAAGATTGTCCAGTTCGACGGGAATCATTCGCGGAATAGATCGCGGCGGTCTCGGATCGGCAGGCATCGCCTAGGAAAAATGTCGAGCCGCGTTCCCGAGATGCGCGTTCCCTCGTATCTGACCTTAGCTGCGAGACTGGTCTCGGGCAAGTCGACGATCCGCGTGGAAAGTAATGACGAGACAGGCTGCGTTAACCGGATGATTCATTGCCGTGGAGCCGTGCGGCGGGGGCAAGGGACGCGGCGAGGCGTTCGCCTCGAGGGCTCCCATCCACGAGTTCGTCCATTCGTTCGGAATGACGGGTTTCGCGTTATTCGTCGAAGCATTCCGCCCGCGGAACGATCGAATTACTATGGGGAAATTGTGGAAACCGCTTTGGCGATTTAACGGTAAACGAGTCGGCTGACCGGCGAACCTTGGATCCTCGACAATGTCTTCCCTCCTTTGTCCTTTACTCTTCGAGCGAATCCCGGCGATTTTTACACGTCCGCCTGAAAACAGAATTTTTACATCGCGACGCAGTTGGACGGGATATTTAGGTTACGTTAATTTTATTCTTGGGTATTATAGGTCTATAATATAATTTATTCATAATCCTTGCCTATGCGGCTTAGGATGGCTTCCGGTTTACAAATTTTCCTACTTCTATTTGTATAAACTATAACTATTTACATTTTTTTTCTTTTTTTTTGTTTTACATCTTAACCTAGAACTTAACACCTAAAAATCCTTCTTCCATCTTCATTGCACCTTTCTTTGGCATCTTTTCCCCTCCTTATCGCTATGTTTCTTTTTAGTTTTCTTCTTTTTCTCTTCCGCTCTCCCCTTCCTCGTTCTGTCTCCGCTCTCTCTCTCTCTCCACGTCGCTTCTCCTCCTCTCTTCTACTATCTTTCTCAATTCTGCTAGCCCCTCTCCTCCTTCTCCCAAAATTTCTTTTACGTATTATAGGTCTATAATAAAAATGAGTAGATAAAGAGCCGTCATTAACCCTTTGACTACTGTCGGCGCCTATCGGCGTCCGAGACACGTTGTCATCCCAGTACTGTAGACGCCAATAGGCGTCCAGATCAAATTTCGCCTGTTTCGCCCATTTATTATTCAATTTGATTATTAAATATTGTAGAAAATTCCCTTCAAGTAATATTGTTTTAATGTAATAGAATTCAGTATATTGAATATTTTAATATACTTCTTCAGAAAAACGAAAAACTTCACCGCACCCAGCGGACGTCGCAACTTAATTCGTGTCGCACCGTAGGCCGGTGCATGCCAAAGTCTGCCGTAGCCAAAGGGTTAATAATATCACTATTAGAAAATCTTCCAAAAGAATTTAATGAACATAAGTATGAAATTGCTTAGCGAAATAAATGTCTGCGTCCCGACCAATGAAAATCATTTGAGCCGTGGATAGTGAATAATATCACTATTTGAAAATCTTCCAAAAGAATTTAATGAATATAAGTATGAAATTGCTTAGCGAAGTAAAGTCTGCGTCCCGACCAATGAAAATCGTTTCAGCCGTGGATAGAGTTGCATAAGGCGATACGAACGCGCCAAACGTTGTCTACTCTTCAAACCAGCAATAAAGCTCGCGGTGCAATCGTAATCGATGTTCGAAACTAGCGCCGCCGCACTTGACATTTTCATTAGCTCGCCACCAAACGTAAACGTTCTGCGATAATTGAAGACGTGAGCACCGCGCGCGCAATCGCCCACCGCCATTTACAGAACGATCTCGATCGACGCCGGGAATGCCGGTTCCGAACATTTTCATTATCCCTCGAAGTTAATTGACGCGACAAGCGTGTTCGCCGGTCGCGTTTCCGCCGCGCGCGCGCACCGGCCGTCATTACCTTCGGTTATGGCAAAGATATTGGCCGCGGGCGTACGAGAACGAGCGTTCCCGAGCGAAACGTCCCGACAGGGCGTTTATCGTTGCGCAATGCGCCGGAGCAAACGAGCGACAAACGCGCGGGGACACGGCCCGTTTCGTGCCGCAGGAATGACCGCGATCTATCAGAAGCCGCGATCTCGGGCTGGGATTTTCGAGGCTGCGGAGGGTTAACGGGCGCGCTCGCTCGCCCGGCACTCTCGTAATATCGGATCACTTTCACGGAGAAGAAACCGTGAAACGAGGTCGTTGGCTCCCACGGTGTTACATCGCGGCTCTCCACGAATTCCCCCCGGAGTCTAGATTCTCTAGTTAGCGGGGATTAAACGGTTACAGGCCGACACGGCAGCGTACCCACACGGAAACCGGCGCGCATTGTTTGACGTTCGACCGGACCCCGCGATCCTTCCGTATCGAACCGTGTGTTTGCTTCTTGTAAATACCTCGAAGGTGCCCGCGTGGGCGTGGAAGTGCAGCGTCCCACGGAAACGTGTTTCCCGTTGTTTGCTCGGCAAGTCTCGCTCTCTGTCCACCCGAGCCTATTCGGCTCGGCCGGCGAGGATGGGGCATTCTGGGCTGAGATATTGGAAACGTAAGCGGTGCTGACCAACGCCGCGACTTCGTACGTGCGCGGGATGGTGGATCGGGATCTGAGATCTCTGTTTCGCTGAATAAACGAAAAACGCTTTCCGGTTTCGCGGCTTTTCTGGGTATTAGTTATTGTTCTCGGGAATAGCAATTTCTGTCGAGTAGTTTGGTAATTTATTTTAGAGTTGTCGTTTAACACTCGGGCATGGTAATTGATTTTAACACTAATCTATCATTTTCTAATTTTATTATGATCCCTGAAACGTAAAAAGGTTAAACAAATAATAGGTGTCTGCAATTGTAATTCAATCAGATCAAATACGATTTTATGAAATTTTTTCAGTGAGTAAAATGTTAATATACAAATTTATTTCATTTTCTGATGATTTTTTCTTGTAAGTAGTGCTAGGGGAAGACTAGAGTATTTATAATATATAATATATTTATAAATCTAGTAAATAGATTCATAAATGCAAAAGTTGTGCAGGTATAATAAAAAAGGAATGTAAACTGTGCACACTTTACGCCGAAAGCTATTTAATTCTATCCGCTTCGCGCAATTTCAGCGAACTCGCGTTCCATCCCAGCGTTGAAGTTTCCAGATGCGCGATCCGTCGGTAAGGTAGATTCCCACGGAGCAGAATTTTTTCTCGCGCGGCACATGCTCGTTACTTCACCCGCGATTTCGCTAAATACCAACGAACAATCGCGCCGACCAGGATGAACGATTTATTCGACTGTTCCGTCGGTCCACGGTTCCGCGAATTCATGAATTCGCATAAAGATCGGCGGCTATGCTATTGAATCGTTCACCGGTCAACAGAACCCGTGCCGTAACTTTTAATTCGACGTCGGCCCTTTTCGATCGGGATTTCTTGCGAACGGCACGGAATGATTCGAGCCTGACGGGGATCCGTCTTGGAGGATCGATCGCTAGAACGGTATTTAGCGGGTTAACGGCTTCGCGGCGGCTTTTGCGCCGGTTCTTTCGCGAAATCACGCGGAAGGTATCCCCTCGGTATCGATCAGGCTCGCAGTGGGACGCGACTCGCTTAATAAGACACAGTTACGGGGTGCCGCGCCGCGTGCCGTGTCGAATCGAATGGGAAAAGGAAACATCGAAAGGTTGACGGTTCTGGAAGTCGTATAGCAGCCGTTTCTTCTATGCTTGTTATCTTCTTCGCTATTTCCTCCCGATGTACCGCTACACCGGACGAATAAAGCCTGAAGAAAATCCCGCGAGAAACAGTGCGCCCGCGTGCGTCGTTAATTATATCATTGATCGCCCGCTATTAATCTCGCTACGTGCGTCCGCATAATTGATAATTTTCTTCGGCGATTTCTTTGGAATTGTTTGCTCCCGAGTACTTTATCGTAGCATTCGTATTTGTAAACTGTAGCTGTTTTATTGGTGAGATAAATAAATGATATATATAATCGCGTATATAAAATATATTATGTTGTGTTCGATGATATATCAGCTTTTCTTTTTCTTTAATATGATTGATGCATCGGATAGAAAAAGGACACGTATGTCAAGGAAATTAATTCTTTACTTTTATACTTTTCTCGTTCAATTTTCAAAGTAATAGGCTGATTAATTTATAGTAAATTGGCAAACTAATTTAGTAAAAAATATAACTACATTTCATATACGAAAAAGCATTAACCAATTTTTTTAATTTTATAAAAAGAACTACATATTATTATCAAAGCATGACTGTCTTTTCAAGAACATTTAAGACATATTACTATACCTTAAAAAATTATATCTTTATTATTAAACTTCAAAGTCGCTTATTAAAAAGCGGCAAATGCACCTGAGAGTTAAAATCAATTTTACAATATCCCGTTTCGCGGACATCCGATAGCGAAAGGTTTTTCCACGAAATTGTTTAATAACTCCGCGGAGCTTTTCGAGGTGTCTCAGCGCAGGCGATGTTTGCAGGCGTTCACGGTCCGTTCCGCTACAGCTCCGTGGACGCGGCCGCTCGCCATTTAAAGCGGAGGTTAACGATCCGGCCAGTTCGTTGTTTAGTTATTTTAAACGCGCGTGATAAAACGATTCCGAGTGTGATGCACGCTGAATGCCCGATGATCTCGGCGGCGCAGATTGAAAAAAGAAAAAAACTTGATCCACTGTACCGCTAGAGCCTAATACAGAAAACGTGCAAAAATACAAGTGTGCTAGCAATAACGCGACAAAGAATGTAGACGATTACGGTAGATGTTCGTGTTCTCTGCTCGGCTCCTATAATCGAGGTTCTACTGTACTAGTGTATCATTTTCTCTTAGTTCACCAACTGGGAAACTCTTCTTGAAATCGTCAATTTCCTGACGAAAAATTCGGAATAAAATATCTAAGAGGCGATAGTATTGGAATTGTTTATTGAATTAATTTTTATACTGGAGAAGGGCGTATGTTATACAGTTTTTAAACAACTATTTCACAAAATCTAGTAATGCTACTTAAGTAAAAAAAATTTGAGAATATAGTTTTGAACACTAAAATGTCGTTGCCTTTATTAAAATTCATATCTACGTAAATCGAATTAATTGTTCATTTCGATTTTTCAAGAAAAAAAATATAGCACACTTAGACTCAGTAATACAGCCAATAGAAATGCATGTCTTTAATTTTTTTTCTCGCTTTTCGAACCAGCAAAATTCGAATGGAATTACAGTCCAATTTTCGCGATCAAAAATACCAAAAAACTATCCAGTTATCCAGTAGATAGTCCATTTCTCTAAAAAAAACAAAATTCCAAAAAAGGTTCCAACACCCTCGATGGAACTCTAATATCGGAACCGCGATACGCCGGGATCGTTTCGACGACTGGAAAAAGTCTGGATGAGATCGAAGGTCGTCTCTCGCCCCCGGGGATAATTTCCGCGAGTCGCACGCACGCGCGTTGCGCGTGTGTCTGCGTTCATGCTCTCGCATGCGCGAGCGCGCGCGCGGGCGCGTTTCGCCATGGTGTTCGCACGGCCCGCGTTCCTAGAACAAACCCCAGTTATGGGTTTCTGTAAACTCGAACAGGTAATTCCATTAGCGGACGCCGGGAGTGGGTGTGTTTGCGGCCGTGGCCGCGGGCCGCCTCGGGTCTCCCGCGTGCGCACGCGCGCACGTGTGTTCGTCGCTGCCGGAGCGTTTTACAGTTATCCGAGGCGTATTTTTGTGGGAAAACCGAGCCGCGCGGGGAGAGAGAGATCACGCTTCGGAGGGACGAGCCCGTTCGTTGGAGTTACGCTCTGCACGCGGCCGCCAAATACGGCGAACGGTCGCTCGACCTGTCCCCACGGTCACTTTCGTTTATTGGTTGCGCGCGCGTCGCTCGAACGAGAAAAATAATCGGCGACAATTTAAAATTCAGATCAGCTCCGGAAACGTGACTTCCACGGGGGTCCCCTCCGCCCCGGGGCCTCGAGGGGACAGGAGACGGTGAAAGCTGCGCGGACCATTTTTCTCCGGCCGATTAAGAAAGTTTTTCGCCGTTGACAGGGCGCAGATTAAGGTCGGCCTTGTTATTACACCCTTGTACGACCGGTACGCGCGCGTCGATTAATCGTTCTGTTCACGTGTCCGACGGCGATCCCGGGCTCGCGCGCGCCGATTCTGCGCGCCGGTCCACGAGCGTGTTCGTCGCCGATAACTCGGATCTTTCGGATCGGCGACGTTGATTAATTGCTGGGAAAGCGAGACGTCGGTACAAGAGAGCTGTTATTGATATCGAGCCCAGAAAAAATACGGAGAGCCGTCACGTCGGTAAACATGCCAGATCTAGTTTTATAAATCAATAAATAAATAAAACTAACGATTAGATAATCGTTACAATAATTTCCTAAAGAGTTAAGAATATTTTATACAGAGAACAGTATCAAGATTTGTCTACTAAAAATAAATAAACAGCATATAGTGAGCTTTTTAATTTATAGAAGAAATGAATTGAATGAAATAAATGAATAGACATGAATCGTGAGCTTTCTAAACAATATAATTAACCCTTTGCACTCGAGTGGCGACTTTACGGTGCCATTAAAATTGTCGTAATACGTTCCAAAATTATTTTTATAGATATCGCCAAAGCTTCGATTTAAAAAATTGTTAAAATAGTAACTGTTATATGCGTCACGGGACTCAATTTAATATACATAGAATGAATTTTGTTATATAAAATGGAAATACTAGAAGCCAGATATATTATTTTAGATTTGTAATTGAAATGGCTTCGAGTGAAAAGGGTTAATAAAATGTGAATCTGTATGCAAAATAAATTATTTCTATGTAAATTATAAGAATCAGAAACTTGATGAAAATGTAACTACCATTTAATAACGTCAACTCATCAAAAGTAACGTAACAGCGTATTTAAATTTCTCTAAGCTCCTTACTGATTTGTATTTCGTACACTTATGTTTGCCATAAATGCATGCGATCCGCGGTCGAATAATTAACGACCATTAGTAAGTTCAATCAGTTTGCGCCTTCAGGCATAAGCTATGCGGTTTCCATGTCGCAATTGTGTCGGATTTCTTCCGCAAGCGATTAACCGGCAATTAGAGTCGACCTCTTTATTGGCAGATGGTATTTGTTGAAGATATTTTGCTGACAGTAACAAGACTATTCAAGCTGCTAAAGACAGTATGAAAACGTTCGAGGCAAACAACGAGTATAAAACGGGACTCGGGAATTTGGCATGGCTCGTGTTTAAACTTGATATTGATTGTATAGAGAATCAATTTGGCACTCACGTACCGCCAGACTGTTCGCGTACACTTGCTCGGCTGCGCGGACACATAGGCAGCCGCTGTAAACACGTGTCATCTTCGCATTCAATCGGTTAGGCAGTCGCCGGCGCTGGGTGGCTTTCACGTAATAGTGTAGGAAGCGAACGTAACGAGCTGTGTGTACAAGCCACGTCATGCAGCCAATTAAATAATTACTTTTTGCTACACCGTTCAATTTCCTTCGGCGCGGACCCATTTTATTTTTCCAACGGCAAACGCGAGCTATCATTAAAGGATCGATTCGACCCGTTTCCGCCTCGTTCGAAAATTGAAACCGCTTTCATCGACGGACTGCGGAACTCGCATTTTTCCTATTAATTCGCCGAAAGTTGGGCGAAAACCTCTGTTCGCGTCACGCTTCGCTGAAATCGTGGTAAAATTATGAAATGCGACGGAACTGTTACTTTTTATTTCTTTCTCTTTTATCAACGTCGAGATAGCTTTACGATTGCACGTAGGGCAATGTATATTATAGATTGTAATGTATGCTACTTGTATGTAAAGGGTGTCCCAAAATTCACGCAAGATTTGAATTTTGCACCATTTGTGCGGTAAAGTGTTGCCAACCAAAAGAAAAATACAGAATGACAGCTGTATACTTATATAAATCAATAAAAAATTTACAATTTTTAATTATAAATCTGTGTTTTCCATCAAAATTACTTCTTGCGTGAATTTTGGGACACCCTTTACAATCATTAAATTAAAATTAAAAGAAAGGAAAAGAATTTTATTCCGACGCATTTTATACAGTTTCGTTATTTTAGGATTATTGAAATTACAAAGATGCTTTCTTTCTACGTCTTTTTATTCTAGCATATGGTATAATAAATATTACTAAATTTCTAAATGAAAGGAAACTTTTAATTTCTATAAGATGGGACAAACCAGACGCTCTTAGTGCTCGTTACTTATAGTATAAATATAAATTAAAACATTTTAAGTAATTTCTAAAGTATTCTAATTTGAACGCAATAATAATTTTAAAAAATCGATGCCTGATTGAATACAAGTTCACCGTCTTTTCGACACAGTAGTAAAAAAATTCGACGGTGTCCCGCTGCACCGAGTTCTGCAGCTGCATAAATCCTGCGGGAACAATATAAAAGTGATCGGTGGCACAGCAGCCGCGGCCGCATATGCCGCAGCAATTTCGATCCGCGTATGCAAAATGCCACGAAATAGCCCGTCGAGGCGTAACCACGGGGAAACCGCAGATCGTGCCGCCATATTTGGCAGTGACACGGGACCCCCGTTGCCCGTCGAGCGGCCGCGCGGTGGCTATAATTCGACTAGTTTGTCACGGGGACAATCGTATCGGCCGCTCGTCGGCTGACATTTCTGTTGAATTGCGAAATTGCCGGTTTGCCCTCTTATTGTTTCGTGGTTACGGTCTATCGGCCAGGTTTATAAGCGAACGCGGAACACGACAGAAACGAGAGGGATTCCGTAACAGACGACCGTCGTCCTTGATCCGAATTAAGATGTACCTTCGAGTGGTTGGAGAACCGTGCTCTCCGCTGCCTTTTGCAAGACGGGGACGAGCTACGTAGGCAGCAACGCCGCCGCCGCCGCCGCCGGGGCGAAATCGCGCTGGCGTTTAACTCGCGGATCTTTCCGCTGGCCGAAACGCGCGGCACGATCCTTCTTCAATTATCGCAAGAAATGCCGTTACGGCGAATAATCGCGCTCGTGATCGGCTCCGCTTTATGCCGTTTCATCCCGGGCCTTTCTTTCCCGTTAACGATCAGCGCCCGGCCCGTTATTTTTGCCTGCACCCGCACGCTACCTACCCTGTCGACCCCTCGGGAATAGCCTTTTTCTCAGCATTTGTTTACCGAGCAGTAGTGACGCCATCTTTCTTTCCTATTGCTTGCACCATGATTTTACGGACTATGTGCATTTCTGACAAAAATGATTGTATGAAATGCGAAACTGTGTGGATATTGGGGGAATTGAGAAATACAGTAATTTCTCTCCAATTTTCTCTCAGGTTGTAAACAAATACGGACAATTTATCTTCGTAGCTCGTTTTTGTAATCACCGATTGTGAACAACTTTGAAAACGAGTCGATAGTCTCGAATTATTGTATCGCCTTTTACGAAATTGTCCATTCCTGTTTGCAAGCTGAAGGGCGATCAAGGAGAATTTACTGTACTGCTATGTTATTATTAATGCGTTAAAACTTGTTAAAGAAGTTTTTATTCGTCTCCTGTTTCTTACAATTAACCCTTTGTACTCGAGCGGTGACTCTGAAACGACACTAAAAATTGCTGTAGTATTTTCGAAAGAATTTTTTACAAGAATCATATAAACATACACGTTTAATTTTATATGTATCCAGTAAAATCAATCGTACCAAATGGAAATACTATAGGTTGAAACAAATGTGAAAGGTGTTCATTCGAAACATCTTTATTTTGCATGATATGGCATTTCTGATGGAAATATCTTATTACGATATTAATTAATTTTACAATAGATAGTATTATTCGAATTCTAGCATACTAGCAAGAATTTAGCTACGAATTTTGACGTCACTTTTGAACCTTGATTTAAGAACTTGTTTCCAATTCAAGAAGATGTGTTCTTAAATGAAATTGTCAAAATAACGTGATCTATTCAGAAATATCTGGACTTTCTAACAAAGAAACGAAGCTGAAACGGAAACGAAGAGGTTGACGTTTCGCTTCGCACCTTCGAAGCCCACTCGACTCGTTGTCGATTCGTTCTTTATTTTTTTTGCGAGAACACCGTGTTGGTTTTCGGCGAGACACGCCGGTGCCATTGTCGGAATTATTTCTTTGACGGGCTCTCGCAGGCGATCGCGAACGTTCGACCAACTGTATCATTATGGATTCGTAGCGCGTCAAAAGATACGACAAACACATTTCGATCGGCACCGTCTTAATTGACTCCAGAAGCTCTGATAACGGACTGGTTTTTCGTTCGCCGCGCAGCGTGAGAACATCTCGGCCATGTTTACTTTGGTTCCGTTCCGAGGTGTTATTCCTCCCCCCACCCCCCTCTCCGAGAGGATACGTGTGTTAGGCGACTGTGGCAAATTGATTCTCTTCTCGATATTCTTTCGTCTCAGGGACATCTCGTCGTGTTATTCGTCGTTCGTCGTCGTCGTCGTCGTTGTCGTCGTGACTAGCTGGAAACGGAGACCTTCGGAAGCTTGTGAACAAGCAACGAGTTTCGTAAAACAGAACGATTTGCATGCTTTACGTATCCTTCAAATTAGAACACGAATCTATTCGATCGCCGGGGAAAAAAAAAGAGACGCCTGACCTTTCGATGGTGTAACTCAGATTCGTTTCGGGCCGGCAGCAACACGAGCGAATCGGGTCAAGATAATAGATTCCCGATTCTTTATCTCACAGTTGTCGGAATTAAGTGGATAATATATTGAAATTAAAATCGTGCGATCACTTGATAAATACAGTCCCGCGATCTTTAAAAGGGAATACAAAGTGGTTATTTTTAAGGTTATTTTAAGTTTATGGAACGCGTCCTTCTGATACGTTTAGAATTTTTTAATTTGCTAATTATAGTAAATAAGTATATGTTTGTTCTTCCCGAAGCTCTCAAAGCCCCGTAAATCTAATGTTAATTAAAATTCCATTCTTTAACCATTCTGTCAGCAACCGGCTATAATTCCTTCACCAATTTCTAAAGTTCTTTTGTACACTTTACATTTGCCACGATCTATTCTTCCGACAGTATCCCGCTATTTAAAATTCTCTGCACGCTTCGTCATCGACGTAAGCGAAGATCAAGGTTCCCACCGGAAACACCTTTAAAAATCCATTTAGTAATTACCGAACAGTGTCGCATATGAATATAATTATCATATCAAAATTCCTACTCAATTACTAAAGATCCAAGCAGCAGTGCTGCGGTGTCGGGACAAAGTCGAACTGGCAACGGCGAGAGAAAGAAAGAAAGAAAGAAAGAGAGAGAGAGAGAGAAAGAGAGAGACAGCTGGAGAAGTCGGGAAATGGGTAAACAATAAGAAACGTGGCCGCAGAAATTGGCCTCGGCAGTGGTCGAGAGATTCGAGCAGGGTGTCTCGGAGCGATGGGTGATCGTCGGTGGGGAGGAGGGAGAATTCAAGGTGCAAGGGGACGCCACGGCGAAGGAAATCGCATTACTACGCGCGTCGTTAACGCCGCTCCGCTGTCGGGGCCCATTACTTGCTGGCGCGGCGCGGCGACGGCGGCGGCGGCGAAGCGGCTCCGGTCTCTCTCTCGTCGATCCCGAAAGGACAGGCCAGAAGTAAAGGCGCAAAGGCCGGAGAGAAGAGAGAAGCCGTAGCCAGGCAGGACTCTGAAAAGCGCACGGCACGCCTTGAAAACGGCATTCGAACCATGCAAATCGTCGTGATGGCCTCTAAGATCCGCGGGATCGGGGTCGTGCGAACCGTAAACTCTGATACGGACGTAAAGTAAAACTGCTTTTCGAGCAGTTTAAAGACGTCGTGCCTGGCCGGCTGACGAGGCAGCGTGAACGAAAGAAACCGAACGAACCGAGCCGAACGGGTCAACCTTTCCGATCTACAAATCGACACGACTCGTAAAACTCGTTCAAGCAGCGAGCAGAGCGCCGACCACGAGAGCGGCTCCAATCTCGAGCGGGCACCGTAAATCCTAATAGAGACGGGGAGGAAACGGCAGGGAAAAGAGGAACGGAAAAAGAAACAGAAAGATCCATCCACCCGGTGTCTCCCTCTCTCTCTTACTCACTCTCTCCCTCGATTCCCGGTTTCTCCGAAAGAAGAGAGCGAGAGAGAGAGAGAGAGCGAGAGAGAGAGGAAGAGAGAGAGAGAGAGATAGGGGAAGAGAAAGAGACGAGAGGATTCGCGAGGTCGTCGTAGGTGGCGAGACGATTTCTTTGTGAGCTCTCCTCCGCGCCGTTTAAGCCCTCGCCGATCCACGCCGATCCACGGCGATCCTCTGCTCCGCGGCTCTCCGGCAGATCGCCTTTGATTTGCGAAACATCAATCTTCGTAATTTATTGCCGGTCGCCGCCGCCGGTGTGGCAACACTGCCGATCGACGCCGTAACGCGATCCTCCGCCGACCGGCCGGACCAAGGATCATCCTCTTCCTCCTCCACCTCCTCCACCTCCTCCTCCTCCTACTGTTCCTCTTGTGCCGCTTGCTGCTGGCTGTTCCTCTCGGTAGCTCTGCCTCGATTCGATGATAATTTCGGACCTCGTTACGCTCGTAATCGCTCGGCCATTACCGGTGTCCCCAGAGCCGTGCCGCGTCCGAGGATTCGCGCATTAGTTAAGTAAATTTATTCAACCGTTCACCGTTGCTGCAACTGTATTTTTGCGCGCGGACAAACCGCCGCCGCCGCCGCCGCCGCCGCCGCCGCCGTCGCCGCGGTTTTCGAGCCGGAGATCCCAGATGCTTTCACCTTTTCAACCTCGTTTGCATACGCAAGGGAGCCACGTCGATCGCGGACAGCTTCGGACTCTTTGATCCGCGTGGGAGTGCCTGATCGGCTCGAAAATCGCTCCGCGTCGCGGATGTTTTATTTGAATGGAACCGAGGCCGCATGGTTAATGATTAATGATTGCTTCCACCGATAATTAGTGCGGAACGACCTCGATTTTTCGAGGGATGCCGTATCGTGTGTGTGTGTGTGCGGATAATAAAACAGTTACTGACAATTAACAACAGTTTTGTATTTTGGTTTATTGATTTCATCTTTCAGTTTCATTTATCAGTATGAGCAAAATAATTTCAGAACTCTGAAAATTTCGATTTTTGGTAGATATATTGTATATTAATTTCATTATGGAATCAGCAATGCAGTTTCTTAATTAACATGTGCATAAAGGTAGCAGGTTCTATTTTCATTCAAGATATTAAAATATTCATTTAATTCCGCCAATGCAATGTTTCTCTTACATAGGTTATGAAACAAAATTCTCATGAGAATCATCTCAGTATTCTATTTCAACAATTCGTTTCTAAAGCATTCTAAAACAAGCTAAACAAAAGAATAAGAGTCTTGAAGTTCTATTCTCGATTGATTTCATCATACAAAAAGATATTTAATAATATTAGCACTCGTACCCTAGCAAAAAAAGTCTGTCAAAAACATGTCCAGAAATTATTACAAAGGGCTAAAAATAATCCCAAGTATCCTCAACCCTTTGCATATAAAACTCCACTGCCGGACGCATTAAAATAACAAACGACGCATCGGCGTAATGAAATATATCATTAGCGTCTCGTTGCTCGCGCCAGTTGATTAACGAACACGCGAGGATATCGGTACGAGGACCACGTGTTCGTCAGGCTGCAGGAATTTCGAGGACCCGGGAATACACGTATGCGTGTAATTCGTGGTTACCAGGTGGTCCCGGGAATGACGTCTGGGACTTATATTCGGTGGAGCCCGCCGGGGACCCATGCTCGCCGCTTCTCAGCTTACCGGGGCCATACGTCTGGCCGGGGCCTGTGTCCCTCGTGTGCGAGTCCCTCCGGGGCCCGGTGTTCGATCGAAAAATGTGGAACTCGGTGGAAAAAAATGTATACACGGGGCCCGATGTTGTTCGACGCACGGGGCTGGTTAAGTCACGTGGAAGCGGTGTTGAGTTTCCGAAAAGTTTTGGTACAGGTGGTCCTAGGGCTCCCTTCTACGTTGCCCCGGGGAACATTGTGTACTTCTTGAAGGGATTCCGCCTTGCCGGGAAATCTTATATTCGCCCGGCCCCGATGTACACGCCTCGTTCTTGTTTTACGTTTGAACATTGCAGAACCAGTTCAGCCCCGCCGCCTTGGGGACGCGCGTCTTCCCCGGCGCGCAGCCTGATTAAACTTAATAATTTACTAACCTGTTAACTTAATAACTTAATACCAGAATTCTTGAATAATTCACGCGTTCCTAGATAGCCGCGTACAAAGTTGGAATTGCGTAAAGCCCCGCCGTGGTCGCGATATAGCCGGGACATCGAACCAGATCTCAAGCCGGCGGAGCGGGGGTAATTCTGAAATGTAAATTTCGTATCTGGATGGATCTCTTGGTTATCGTAACTGGAATCGAGAATGGATAAGACTAAATTATCGTCGGACGTATAAAATAGCGCGATGAAGGAACGATAATAATACATTTGCAACGCGGACGATATAAATTGCTCGAAACTCCGCGTCCTTTGATCTCGGTTTCACGAGCAGAGCGAGCGCCGACTTTCACGATTTCGCCTGCGAACGGAAAGAAACAATAACATTGCTCGCTAGGTACAATCGTTCGCATCGTCGAACGGCGCGACGCGAGCGGAGCTTCCCCGAACGACTAAATAATTAAACGACGCCGGACCGCAAATAGAATCGCGCATGTCGCCGAGATCTGGTCTGCCTATAAAATGAAACCTGCTCGATCGGTGTCTCTAAACGCCATCTTCCACCGCGTCACTATAAAACTCGCGGAGGCCCAGTACTCTCGTTAGAAACTTTGTCTCGACCGGTTGTATAAACAAGAATTAATAAAATTGTGCTGATCACGGGTCCCGAGCGCAGGCAGTGCAACTAGTCCTCGTAGACCGCGCGAAGCGGTTTTCCACGACCCGGTTGTCGCGTCAGGGATTACAGGCTGCGACAGTTCGCTGGCTCGTGTTATCTGTTCCGATTCGCAAGCTCGGTCACGATCCACCGGAATTCTCCCCCGTAGAGGAGAAACTTCCGGATCCACGTAGCCAGCTTTCGCTTTCTCCCTCCCCGAGCTGCGGTCCGGGTTCTAACCTTCGAATTCAGAGGAATTTCTCTGGCGGACGGGGCTCGAGAAGGGTCTCTGCCAGCCGTCTCTCTCTCTCCGGCACCTCCCTCGTGATACTCCGGCGTAGATGATCGCTCGGAGATAGAGGCACGGTCACGAGCGGACCTCGTCTGCCGGAAAAGGATTCGGAATCTGGGCTAGGCGGAGCTGTGCCCGTGGGAGGCATTTTTGTTCGGCCGTCGAGTTGCTTAATCTTCGGAATAGAGGGACTCGAAGCCACGACGAAACGAGGCTCTCCTCTTCGCGTGCTCGCATCCTTCCTCTTACTTGGCTCGGTTTCGTATTTGCTACTTGGCTGCTGCACCGTTAGCTAACCTCCAGCATCGCGGAGCCGGCTCTACGCACGTCCTCTTCGGCCGATCGAACCGCTCGATGATCTCCTGCACTCTGCCGCGCGGCCGCCGCGTACCGGCACTTCGTTGCCGAAATTAAAAACCCGCCTCCCACCCTTCCTCCTCCGAGGAGGACGCGGCGTGCCTGACTTTCTTTCGATTTTTCATTCAGGGTCAAGTGTGTCTTTGTTTTCAGACATTTGTTTTATTCGATGTAGAAAAATTCAGAGATAAAAAAGGATTTGTAGTCTCCAAAATAATTTCGGTGATACAAATCGATTTTTCCATCTCGTTGTTGGGAACACGAGGATTCCCAATTTCCCATTGGGAATATTCTTCCCACGGCAAAAATTCTTGAAGAGGCAGTGCCTAAACAGACTGCAACCAGCAACTGTTTCTCCGTCGAGCAACCTCTCTGCATCGACGAAGTTCTTCTCTCCCGCTCCGACCGTCCGTGCCACGTTCGTCGATACTTTAAAAAGAACCGTCATATTCGCGTCGCTACTGTAGCACCGCGTCCGGTATTCCAAGCGAACCGTTAATTACGGTCCATTCTTCAGTCCGCGGGCATCACTGTCGCCGCCGAGAAAGACAGTCGACCGGCGTCTCGAATTTTTCCCGCTGCTCCCATGGTTTCCGTTCGACTCGCCGTTGCAGCAGGCGAATTCCAGAAGCAAGTACCTATAACAAGTTGCTAAAGAATGCCACGAGAGGAGAGTCCCACATCTAACGTCCGAACCGTTCGACGATCAGCAGGATCCAGCTACGCAAGCGGCGGCTCTCACGAGCAACAATCTATCCAATAATAGCCGCGTATTATCAGATAAATCCACACACAGCTTGGCCACGCTGGCCCAGTACCGGGTGCCGTGACCTCATCGAGACGATAACGCTTGATCACAATGATGGCCACTTCTTGCGCCGGCCGAAGCTCGCCGGATGGTCCCCGGCCACTTGAACCCATCGTCGAGGGTTCAAGGTGAACGGTTGGAAGCTGTTCAACGTGCTCGTAGCGATGCCGGCTCGCCGATGCTGCCTGCTCAATGCTCTGCGGCGACTTTTGCCGAAATCCTCGATCTCCTTGAATCGGGGAAATATATAATACAATCCGCGATCTTCTATCTGATTGGTTATTCCTGTTCCTCGGTGTCGAATTTGAGAAATTAGAGGATTTTGTAAAATTGCAATCGTTGCTTAATTTTCTACTGTGATCGAAACGACTGTGAAAATATCATTGCTTGTTTCAGATATGTTCGTGGAAATCGCTGTCTCATTAAGCAGCAATTTTCTCTGCTTAATTTATCCTTTCTCTGTATTAAATGAACATAATTATGACAAGATTGTAGACGCGGAACGCTCGCACAGCGAGAATCCATTTGGACCCACGGTATAAATATTGTCCTTTGACTATTTAGCTTCTGATCATCGATTTAAATTTTCATAAAATATGTTGAATAAATTACCGAATAAAATTACAAATCAATCTATTAATACAATCGAGATGAAATCGAAAAGTGTCACTGTCTTCTGTTTTTATTATCGAAATAAAGTATTGTTTCTTTCTGTAAAAGATCAAACTGTTAACCCTACAGTTTCTACAATTGCAACGAGCAATTCTCGAGGTACGAAAGACGCCGAGATTTCTTGCGCAACGTCGGTTCCTCGTCGATCGCAGCGTCGCGAGAGCGGCCGCTCGCGATCCGGAAGTTGGCATCGACCAAACGGGCTCTCGCGGGGTGGTCTATCGATCGTGTTTCGGTACCTGGGACGATAACCTTTGCCCCTTGCGCAACCCTGCCCGGATTATACAGGCCGCGCGCGGATGACGGTACGCAACAGACGCGAATATAATTACATCAGCGGCGAGTTTCTCGAGTCGACACGGCGCGCACTCGATTGACACAGCGGCTCCCCGTTCGTCGTCGTCGTCGTCGTCGTCTCCGAGAGGACAATAGGACAGTAGAGCCTCGGGGGTTACGCAACAGACCCGGTCCGCTGGCTGGGCTCTTGAATTATACAATTAATGCATAACTGTTCCCCGATCTATCTTCGTGGCATGTCAATTGACGGGTTCGATTTTTATCGACCCGTGACACGGCTACCGACTCGACGAGCCGAGAGAGACGTTTCGCCATCCGAGACTTCCTCGTGTTTTGATGGGGACTGTCGAAAGCGGCCGTGAGGGAACTGTAACGGATACCCGGCGACATGCTGCCAGGGAAAAGTGTTCTACTCCGTTGCGCCGTAATTACGAACAGTAATTAAATGAACGAATTGTAAATGTGAAATTCAACCTTGACGAATTTAAGACTAAATAATTATGGAAAATCGAGTAACTTATGTCTCGAAAATATTGATTTATGTTCTAGAATGTAATCTTGTACATACCGAAATGTTATAAATTAATAACTATAATAAATTAATTTCACTTCACTTTAAGAATTTCCTAAGTCCATGAATCTTGCGATACCTTACATTGTCAAGTTAATAGCTCAATAATTTTGGAAGTCTTTCTACGCTATATTATGCGACCCTTCATCTTTTATATTCTAAATTTCAAGATTATAATAGATAATGAATAGAAGATTTCTTTATCTTCTCGATGTTCGAACGATCCAAAGGAGCTCCGATTCGGATTTATCAAGCGGTCGCGATACCGTAGCAATCTTTCTGTTACGATTAGAAACGGGGCTACCCCATTCGTTAGAATCCCTATCACCGGGCGTCGCAATATTTCCGATACATTGTTACGATGCGATCGCCGGCCCGGTAATCAGATTTCCGTGCCGGTTTCATTACCGCTACAATTATAAGGACGCCCATGGACCGCAATAATTAACAGCGTATCGCATTGAAAACGATCGCGCGGCGGGCGCGGGGAATCGAGGGTACCGTTCGTAAAGTTCAGAACGTTCTATCCTGCGCCTTGCTAATTGCATCAATAATTCTATGGTGGTTGGAGAAGGAACAGCCCCGCGCGCGAGATACTGTAACGCGGAGCGTGAATGAAGACGTTCACCGTATCGTTATCGGTGTTACAGCAATTTCTTGGATTAATTCTTCGGCTAATTAGATAGCTCCTCTGGGAGAAACTTTATGTTTCTCGGTTTATATTCCGCCGCGTAGAGGAAATAAATGTTTTCGCTGAGCCATGCGAACCTGCATTTTTATTGCGCTTGCTCCACAATGCCGCGGTGCCAGCGACTAATTAAATGGAGGGGTTCTTCGCTATCGTTGCTGCTGATTCTTCGCTTGCTCGCAGTTGTCATTCTTTAATCGAAGTATCGGTGCATTTTTATTACCGAGGCACATGTAGAAATGGAATTAAATGGGAGCTACGCTTCGATTGAAAAAGAAAAAGGGAATTCGTCACTTACTGTATTCCCTAGGTTAAAGAAAGCGTCGTTTTCTACGCACAGAGGATTTAAATTAATTTCTAATTATTAAATTGTACATTTTATGCTTCCATAGCAAGATTCGATAATTGCAATTTAACCCTTTGCGGTCGAATGGCGACTCTCAGGCGCGTCTAAAAATTATCATGCCACGTTTTAAAATAATCTTTATCAAATTTACTAATATTTAAAAAATTGTTAAGAGCTGTTACATAAGTCATCAAATTCAGTTTTATAATGTATAAAATGCTCCGGGTTGTATAAAATAGAGACACTGTAAGTCTGAAGAAATATTTTGCATTTCCAGTTAAAATGGCTCCGACTGCAAAGGGTTAAATCAGCGAAAGTATTAGAAGAACTTTGAAGTTTTAATGTAGTCACTGATAATTATAATTATTAAAGAAAGAAAGAACATTTTACTTTCACTATTACGTTTCTGGATCAACTGACGCCACGTGACAGTTTTAGGTAAAGGAACGAACGAAAAAGGAAAGAATCGAAGATAGAGCGACAGGGCAGGTAGGAGACGGACTGAAATTCTATCGAGACCTCTCGAATCCGTTCGCGTTCCCACCCGGATCTTCCACGGGACGACTCAATCCAATTAACCTCTCGAACGAGTTCACAGGATTCCTAATACCCCCGTGTCTGTCGCGGAGACCTCTGACCCGCCAGCCGTTGGAACCGCAGTCCCTTTTCCCGCGACAGAGCGGCGGGGCCCCGGTCCCTCCCTCCCCCCCGTTTCCACAATAAGCCAGACGATTGCGAAAGCGAGAACCTTTGTGTCGGACGGCGCGTCGCGACGTTTCGGTGCGACTCGCGGCGCCACGGGACCGGGGGGGGGGGGGGGGACCCTAAGGCTCGTGGGCGGTTTCGTCCCCGGGTTGAACTCTCTCGCGGTGTCCTACCGGCCTGAGAGAGCCACCGCGTGCCTCTAAACCGTAACAGCCCGTCGTTCTCCTGGCGCGTCGACGCTGCTCGTTTCACCGCGGTGAAAAGGACCGAGATAAATCAACCGAGGGAGAAGAGGGGCCGCGACGCGGTTCTAGGCCGAGCGGAGCCTGGGCGCCACGTTCGCACGGATGCATGCCGCAATTATTTCCGAGCTTCAAGGGCGAGACCGATCGGCCCACTCCCCTCCCCCTCCTCCCGCTCGCGCGCGCTCTCGGTGGCACGTTTTCACCGGCGAAATATATGCACTTCGTCCGTTTATTCGATTTCGTTCTCTCTCCTCGCGGCTGGTTTTGCGTAAGCTGGTTTGATGGGCGCCGAGTCTGTGAACGGCGGAACCTCGACGCGATTTCAGATAATAGAACAGTTTCTTAGGTGATTCGGTGTCGCATTGTTGTTTCCACCGGCAAATCTTGCTGGATATAGCCTGATATTTACGCGTAGATCGTATCTGTCTAACAGAGGATTTTGAATATAGTAGGTTCGGGTTATTAGGGTACTATTCTAGTCACGTTCTGTGTTACTATGAATTTTGAGCCAAAATTTATTGAAAACTATCTTTCAATATGAGAGAAATTTTAATAATGACTAGACAACGAATTTCATACACTTGTAAGATAAAAGAGTATTTAAAACCACATAGTAATAAAAAGAAGAAAATCGAAAAGAAATGTTATATTATTTTGAACTAGATAATATTTAATAATTAAATAGATCATTTTTATTTTCCTTAATGATTCGTCTTCTGCTAATGAAATCTAGGGAATCCGGGAATCTAGGGAATCTAAATCCTATAAATGTTACCATCGATCTATTTGTCTTCCTATTTTATTTTGTAATAAAGATTTCATTTTCCATATCTTCACTATGTATTTTACACTAGCTAATAATAAAATGCAATGGATCGCTTATCTAAAATTAGACGGCTGTTTACCAGACATTTCTGCGAAAGTCATCGTCGTACCAGTGCAGAGCTAAATCAAAGAGTTAATCAACGTTGTTTATAACAAGCGCGATTAAACGGAGCGCACAAAAATTCCTGCGCAATACTGAATCATACCGGAATATATCGCGACAAGTTTTTCTGCCGTGCATCTTCTCGTTCTCGGGCAATAAATTCTCAAAGATGGCCTACTTGGACCAGACTTTAGCAGGCTGAAACTGCTGTAAACACATAAAATGCATAATTAAAGTTATACTGTAAATCCGTTCGCAAATATCGCGGTGAACGGCGCCACGATAAACCACGCGAACAGGAATTATTATTATTATTCACTTTGCACAACATGTATGAATGATATGCTGTGACAAAAATGTTAAAGCGAGGGCTAAGAAAATTGTTAAGAACTGTCGGATGTTAAGTTTCTGCTAACGGAACATTGAAATGAATTTAGTGTGAAAATTGATGTAGCCGGCAACTGATGACTGGATTACGCGTTTTCATGCGAACTAAAGACTGTTTACATTGATTGCAGGATGCAATTTATAATTCTTTTCTGTTGAACGCGATGCAACGGTATCGCTGTATTCTTTAAATGTTTTTACGATTGTTAATACGATCTAGTCGTTTCTGTTATGAATGGATAAAATCTACGTTCGATTAATATTTAAGAAAACTGATGTTGGTAACATTAAATTATCGATTAAAAAAAAACGACTGTGAGAATTTACAGAAACAAAGTCGATAAAACATTGTCGACTAGATCGTCGTCCAGAGTCTTTTCTTCGTTCCTCTCCTTTCGTCATCATTGATCTTCAGCATTGTCTTTCAGTCTTCAGTATTGACATAGTTTACACAGTGTCAAAAACGCATCCATAGGAGAACGACCATCTATGACCCACAATTTTGCAAGAAGCGACGAGGAATACGCGCGGAGGATCGTCCAGCGTCCTCTTTGCTCCCTTCTCTGTCGATTTCGTCCTGGTCTCTTATTCCGGCCGGTCTCGGAGAGCAGTCTGGCCGGCAGGCTGGCAGCTTGGTAACGGTAATGGTAAGTGGCGGGATTTACGAGCGGCAATCCACCGTGGCAACGCCGTCGCGATGGCTTTCGTGGAAATCGCACGCGAAACCGTCAACTTTCGTGCGCCGATTTTTGCCGGACCCTCTGCTCCGACCTCGGAACACGGGGAGAAAGAGAGCGAGGAGTAACAGAGAGAGAGAGAGAGAGAGAAAGAAAGAGAAAGAGAGAGAGAGAGAGAGAGAAAGAAAGAGAAAGAGAGAGAGAGAGAGGAAGGAAGAAAGAGAAGGAGAGTGTAACAGAACGGGCCGGTAACGATCCACCGATAGGGACAAACGTTAATTAGCCGTGAAATGTAACTACTGCGAGCGGTGGCCGTCGATGGGCCCGGTTCCAGCCGTGTAATTATCCCGGACGTGTAATGGACGTAAGTGCGGCCGGTGCCGCGATAACGCTCAACGAATCGTCGATAAACTGTGACTGCCGGCGAAACAAAAGTCGCAAGAAACTGGTAGCAATTTGTTGATCGGCGATCGCCGCCCCGGCTAATGCTAATCTCTCTCCCGGGCCGGTGGCGGGCCGGCCGACGCCACCGCCGCTGCGCGCCGCCCATTAAGACAACGATTCATTCGCTAATCGGTGCCGTGTAATTGCTTCGATCCCCGTTTCCGATCCCGTCCACCCCCACCCCTGCCAATCTCCCTCTCCGCGATCCCCCCCATTTTGAGTAATCGAACGCCGGTCGAAATCACGCTAGTTTATTGAGGATGCTGTTGCTCGTCGGTCGCGATGATAGCTCTTGTTACGATGCTCGGCGAATTTGTTGCTGTTCGGTGAGTGCGGTCGTCCTATTCGATCATCTGTCTCGCCGTAAATTATTTATCTTGCTTTTAATACGGTAAATTAAAACTGCAACAGGGAATGGTACTTCTTTCTCGTTTTACACAATTTTTAGTTTCGTTGGAAAATTTGGAGAAATTGTTCCATTCGACGATCTTAGAAACAGAACAGTCGTGATTATTATTATTATTTTTGTCAACGAAAAATTTCATCGAAAACTGAACATTATAAGCTCAGATTTCTGCAATAATTGCTATTGCCTTAGTAAACCAATTCGGCGTCCCAAAAATATCGTATCGCTTGGCCCAATTATAAAAATTAGTTTAAGAAGGCGTGCGATACTTTTTTTTAGCCGCTTTTATACACATTAAATCGTTTAAATTACCCCATAAAATGGACCGTTAAAACTCCATTAGAATGTCTCCGTTGACCTGATATTTCTTTCGTCGAGAGTCTTGCTCGACATCGGGCTCGCACGGATGTTTTCGTCCTTGATTATCCTATCTAATTAATGTCATCGGTGATTTTATTGGTTCCATCGTAAAATGACCAAGTCGACGCTGTTTATGGACATTAAAGTAAATAGGATCGGTCGGTAATAGACAGGGATGAGCTTCTTACGGGCTTGTCAAGTCTGGTAGGCGGCTCGCGCATGTCCTGTTGATTTCAATTACGTATTCACCGGTGGTAATCGTTTTTTTCTCTGTCTTTTCTGTTCCAGGTACGTTCGAACACCTTTTATTTTCTACAAGACACCGGCTCGATACTCGCTGAACGTGCACAGAGAAAAATGTTGTTAACGTAAGTAACGATGATCGCCTAACCACACAACGTCTAACCCCGTACGTCGATATATCATTGCTGGCTCCAGTTGAGAAAACGTTGTTTCCTCAATATTTTTAATAAATAAGAGTTTTCTAACTTAATTTCTTTTTGGATTTTCTGATTATTAGAATTTACATAATATTTTGTCATTTCTTTCTGTGACCTTGTCAAACTACATTAACCTTTTGCACTTTAATAATGAGTGAAACTTGTGAGAAAAATTTCATGCTACGTTTGCTAAGTATGAATATTATTTATTTCATCTGAATCGAAATCGAATTGAACTCTTTTGTTAGCAAAGTGTAGAGACGGAAGTAAGTAAAGACAGTAGATAAAACAAAAATTATTTTGTCCTAATAAGGAAAGTATTAAGGACGAATTGGTTCTAATCAATGCAGCGTGAAAGGAGTCGTAGTGCAACGGGGTTAAACAGATTTGGCATTTATCGCTCAGATAAATACAGTTTTATTGCACTTATCGATAACAAAAGCTTTTCTCAAAGATCGCAAAATTTTTTCACGGGCAACATCGCGCTGCCATTTCGATCTCTTTCGCGATCTTTTCAAAAAAAAAAGTGGTACAAATTATTCCATCGCACTACTGTGAACACGTCGAAGGAAAGTCCTGGGAGCCGAATATCCCAGGCGCGTTCGAAGAAGTCTGCAGATTATCTACGGGTTCAGGTGACTGTACGGTACTCCCTTTTAAAAAGTATACTGACCCAGTAACACGTGGGAACATTTAGACACGGGGCTGGCTCTGTTATTCACGGATGCATCCTAACGTTTCTTTGTTTTACGCGCCGCGCGCCGCCGCGCCGCCGCGCCGCCGCGCGACACCGTGTCGTAATGATTTCCAGGATCTCTCAGGGGCCTCTTTGTGGATTGCGGTGCATTTTTCACGAGCAAGCGGACGCCTCTATTTTTTTTCTTCTTCCTCCTCCTTCCCTAGTCCCCTTCGTCTACTCTCGTTTGGTTAATTGCGGCTCGTGTCGGAGCTGCCTCTAGCGTACCGTTCGTTGTGTCATCCTTACGGTACGACCGGTTAATTCTCTCTGCTCGAGAAATTGCCTTCGCCGGGCTCTCTGTCGCACGCAACCGATTGTCTTCGGAACCACTCGCGGAAACTCGTTACCCGGCACCGCGTTTTCTGCACAATTAATCCAGTCTTCGGCGCGCGAAGTGGCACGTTTACTGGGACTTTTGCGCCATTGTTGCGCCCCGAGGTGTCAATGCGGCGCGATGCTAATCACGATTCGGTTATTAATCTCTCGATATTGTCTGTCTTCACTCTATGGTTTTTACAACCTCTATACACGGTGGAGTAATTACTGTAGGGTGACCAATTGCTCCGCCTTTAATTTTTCTGTATATTTATCGAATAAGAGATATTAACCCTTTGCACTCCGCGCTATCATGGATGTTACCTAGCAGCCCTTATAGACTTTTATATAGTATAGTATACGTTTGGAACAAAGTAAGATATTATAATGTTATTCAATAAAATGCATTTTGTTATATAAAATGGAAATGTTATAAGCCAGAGAAATTATTTTATTATTAAATGTCTAGCGATGTACTAGAGTCACAATGTCACCTGAGAGGAGACAACGGAGTGCAAAGGGTTAATCCTTTGACTACTGTCGGCGCCTATTGGCGTCCGAGACACGTTGTCATCCCAGTACTGTAGACGCCAAAAGGCGTCCAGATCAAATTTCGCCTGTTTCGCCCATTTATTATTAAATTTGATGATTAAATATTGTAGAAAAAGCTTAAAATTAATGTTCACTTCAAACAATATTGTTTTAATGTAATAGAATTCAGTATATTGAATATTTTAATGTACTTCTTCAGAAAAACGAAAAACTTCACCGTACCCAGCGGACGTCGCGACTTAATTCGTGTCGTACCGTAGGCCGGTGCATGCCAAAGTCTGCGGTAGCCAAAGGGTTAAATGATGTTTCCTTTTATTTTGTTTATTTTTTAATAAAAGGATCGAATATGTCTCATTTAGTGAATATATAGTTAATTAACGATTCAAGTATTTCTGTTACGAAATAAGCAAAATGGAAAAATAAGATTAATATGTCGAAAAAGGAAAGCAGAAGCAGAGCAATTTGTTATCCACAGCAATCATCTTATCAGGTGCTAGTTACTAAAACACGAACGGTCATATTCGTGAAACCATCTAGAAACACGAGCTAGAACGTGCACGCTGGAAACACCAAAAATGAAAATTCACGTTATCTGTTGAGTTGCATAAAACGAGGGGATACACCTGTCGGAGCGGATCGGTCAGGATATCTGGAAAGATAAACAGCGTCTCTGGATGTATCAAGGCGAGCGCTCAGTCTCTCGCGACGAGATAAGGCTCTTCCCACCCAGAACTTTCACGGCGGATCGAAGTCACCGCCGATAGCGTACTAATCGCGTCGATTAATTATCAAAATTCCATTGGCGGATGCGTGAGAAACGGTGGCTTCCGCGAGAAACCGCGACGTATCGAAATACCTGGCTCCGCTCTTCCACGAAGAGTGGCGCACACCGGCACGGTTCACCGGTTAGCGTGGTTATCGGCACGCCGAGATCTCCGTGAAATTAACGCCGGACTAATTAACGAGAAAGATTCCCTTCCTGGTCCCGCGACGCGTCGCCGTCGAACTCGCGTCGGGGCTCCGTTTGCGGACCACGGTGGAACGGCCGCGATCCTCGCGAATAGGAGGCGGATACCGGGCAAATGGGAAGACGCCGCGGCGACATTATTTACCTTGCCCCGGGGGCCCCCTCGCCTCCCCTCGCCTCCCCTCGCCTCGCCTCGCTCGCCTAGTCGCGCGGGTTCGACGAGACGGAGCGTCGAGTCTATTACGGGGGAGCTAATTTACTCGCCTTCGCTATTCACTTATCTGCTCGCGCGCCGGAGTACACGGCATTCCAGAAACGTGGAAAACGTCCGACAGTACGCCCGGTTGTTTATGGCAATTACGCACCGAGTCGTGTACCGGGAGGATTCCTACCCTCGCCGACGTCACCGGCCGAGTACCTCGTTTCACGGGCAACGATCTTCATTAGAATACGAGTACTGACTTCGCCGGACTCGATCCCGATCCGAGCCACCCCTCGGCGATCCCCCGATCTTCCGGAAAGCCGTATCTCTCTGTTTCTTGCTGCACCATGTCAGTCGAAACCGTCCGCGTTTCTAGTGTCTCGTTTATGAGCGGATCATTCATTTTTATACAAATTCTTATTTCCATGCGTCGCTTTAAACAAAATTAGAATCAGAGAACAGTTATTATCGTCTACCAAAAGATTACTCATTGTAAATTTAGTATTTATATTACATTTAGATCTACAATGTTATTTGATCCGGTTTCTTTGTTTCCCAAAAATTTACGCATAAATGTATAAAGATCCGCGGTACGCTTATTAACGTTTCGAAGGTACACCATGCAACCTCAAAGTTGAAATGAATTTGAAAAATTCGAAATATAATTTTAGAGAAGTTTTAGCGAATTTCAGTCGGATAAATTATTAGCATCGTCGAAGGCATTTTTTGAAAAGAATTCGTGGTGTTTTATTAATCGAGTTTTTCTTAACCCTTTGCACTCCAGTGGTGACTCTAAGGCATCACAAAAATTATTCTATTTCATTCCAAAATAATTTTTGCAACAATAATGTTTAGATTTAAAAAATTATCAAGTAGTAAAACTGTTGGTAGGAGTCCCGAGAATAAATTTTGCATGCATAAAAATTGATTTTATTAAATAGAATGGAAATTCAACGAACCAAATTATTTCAAATTTACAGTTGAAATGGCTCCGAGTGCAAAGGGTTAATTGAAATGTCTGCAACAAATTTTGCAGCTATATCTCTGTGACGTGTTTCTAGGGCACGTTAGTGACGATTGGAAATTTTATACAAAATTGAAAAACAAGTATCATTGGAATACAATCTTTCAGGAAGGTGTTCGAGATTTTTAATTAAATTGTATGAATTTTATTTGTATCGTCATATCAATCTCTATGTTCTGTAGAGCTATTATTAGATGACTCTAAAATAAAGCAACAATAATGCAATACAAAGACTGTGGATCACAAAGTTGACTTTCGGGAACAGTTCCTCAAAGTTTCAACAAAATCAGACCGAGTCTCAAATCGCAGCAGTGATTTTCCCATCCGAAAACGCGACGTTTCGAAAGTTGGGTAACACCTTATTCCAAGAAATTCTATGCCTTCATTACACCAATCCGAATCTCGCGTGTCCACTTTTCGAGCCACGGCAAGAAACACGGTTTTTCCTCCGACCACGGCAGACACGCAAGAAGTTCATCCATTATTGATGTCCCCTCTAATGCAGAAGCATTGAAATAGGAAAACTGATCCCCGATTTATACAACCTCCACCGTCTGCACTTATCATTTTCGAACATAAATTGTGCAAGACGGTGGTAACCGGAGAAAATCGAAAAAGCCCGTCGTAAATTCCCGAGGACTTCTGTCCGAAGTATAGGATATTAACCTCGAAGAAAGCGCCGAACACGGCAGTCTAATGGGAAATCGTCGCGGGTCATCACGTGGGAGTCGTTCGCGTCGATTTCTGGCCGTAAAATCGAGACGACGAGCCCATGGACAACGAGAGAGTTAGTAGTCACGGGTATCGAGGTAAAAATCGTCGCGCTCGTCATCGAAGAGGAGGTCGAGGCGCGGAGATCTAATCGAAGCGGAGCGCTCGTAAAGCTAAACAGCAGCGGGTGTCGTTAACCGGACGAGTAGGGCAACGGAATGCGGCCGACATCTTGCCTCGGTGTGTCTTCCTTCGGGGATAAGGTTCGAGTGCTCGCTCGTGCCAGCCACCAAAGTCCATTCGAACGATCCGAGGACCAATAAATGTCACCCGCGGCGAGTACCTCCACCGCTATCCTCTTTAATCGATCGGACGTCTCGATCGATCCGCGTTCCCGATCTACCGGTCGAGATCTGACCTTCGAGATCGTTGCTCGTTCCTCCGTACCGGGCCACCGGTACACGTCCACCGATTCGCACTTCCGGTTCACACCTCTTCACTGCGCGCCGATTTAGTGCGCAATCTTGTAGCCTCGGTCCGCGCCGAGGGTTTCTGCAGAGTCAGGTTTATTCTTGGGTTAGCAATTTTTCAATTTATATTGCCATACGAATTTTTTAGTATTTCTCATTGTAGAGAGATTTAAATTAAATAATAATTAATTTGCATCGCATAATTCGGAGTGAATAAATGTTTTGATCTCTTAACCGGACTGCCGCTTAGATATTTTTAAACTAGTAAGTGTCAGTAAATTTCCATAATACGAAAATATTCTAAGCAATAATCTAGGTACTTCTATACTTAATGTATCTACGTACATTGTACTTGCATGTATAAAACCGTCGCCAAGATATATTCCAGAATTCTGCATCAACGAACAAGGAATGAAATTCCCAAATTTTCTTTGGATTATTCGCGACGCAAACAAGACGATTTTACGACGCGAGGGCCTTGTCCGTGACAGAATCAAGTACAGCGAGTTTAAACTCGGAAGATTTCGGATTCTTTCGGTCGGTGGAAGGTCCGCCGTTTAAAGGCCAGATAAACCGGCGGCAAGCAAGATATTCCACAAGGTTGAGTAGCGTGATTCTATAATTCGCGGCGGAACGGCCGTGTTCCGAAACCGAGAACCGTGCGCGCGCGTCTTCGGTACCTTAATTTGCATTTTCAAGGTTAAAAAATTATTTGTTTCGATGCAATAACGTTTAAAATTACTTAATCCACACTCGCGGTAATCTAGAAAAGTAGTAGCTTCATTCTGACAGCAAAAAACATTGACACATTGGGTTTTTATTTTTTTTGACAATGTTGCAGGTTAGCAAAAAATCTGAGAAAAATTGAGTACTCGAGCTGTGATAGTACCTTATCAGGGAATTAATGAAATAGTTTTGCAGATATTAATTCTTGGAGAAATCTTCAACTTTCCGATTTTTTTGGGGTTCTTCATTTTTGATAATCACAGCTTGCAACTAAAAAATCTGAAAAAATTCTATAACATCCGACTTGATGTCCAAAATAAGCCATATTTTTTTCAAAATTTTAGAAAGCCGCTAAAGGTGGAAAAATGCCGGAAAACCGCGAAATCTAATTTACCCTGTAACTACCCTCACGGACAAGTTACAGGGTTAATACTTTGCACAGATGAGTTTTTATTGGTCAGCTATCGAACGGTGTATGACTCATTGAAAAACCTCTAAGGGCAGTTTTGACCGTCTTAATCGGCTATGCCCTTTGTAATTCTTATTCACCTTTCTTTGTGAACCGCGTGACGCACGAAACACAGTCCCATTTTCGAGGTAAACGCAGTGCCGCCGGTAGGATTGCGATAGAAAGTAAAGAAGAAAGAAAGTAGAACCCAACCACCATACGGTTTCAGACTCCGTTTCTGCCACCGGAACTGATTCACTTTTGCTCTAACCTGACACACTTGCCTTTAGGCGACCGTGCGCGCGGTCCCTTTTCTCAGACATTTTCTGTATTGTACAATGTGAAATCTTCCACTACGTGTGGTTTCTACAATTCTCCCGTTTCGTTTCACATCGGCTTCACTCATTGTTGTCTTTAGTAGACATTTCCTACTGTTCCGTTTATTTTTCTGTTTTAATGACTCTTATTTTATGGAGACGACCGGAACCATTTGTTCTACGATTACTTTCGCAGCTTCGTTGATAAGCACCTGTTTGTTTCTAACAAGTGCATATGCGAGTCAGATAATTTATATTTAATGAATGGCAACGTCCATTTTAACGTTGAAATGTCGTTAACAGAGAGGTAGAATTTTCTTAAGATTTCTCTGCTCTTTTAACTTTCTTTTTCAGGAGAACGTGTTCTAAATATTCAGAATAAAAGTTCGAATAAGATTTTCAAATAAAATGTTATTCAAATGATTCGGATAAACCAGAATTATGAGAAAAAGACTTCTGATTCTCGTGTTAATTCGATAAATATTTCAACTAAGATTTGACTCGAGATAGTCAGTGAATTTATTTAATATATTCGAGTGAATTCATAGTCGAGCAACGTCTATCTCATTTTTGCGTAATCTCGCTTGTATCCTATTGGTGGCACGAATAAATTGATTTTTACGAATGGCCCGCGACCTCGCGAACGACAACACAATCCTCAGTTTCCCTTGTCCTCGTAAAAGGAGCACTTCATTGCCGGGAAACGTAACGCGCGCGTGGTCCGCCGCGCCGGCTATCGATTGCAGGTGTGGCTTACCGATACCGCTTATCGATTTCAAGCGTCCGGTTAGGCGGCCGTCACCGGCCGGCGTGTGTCCGGGCATAAACCAATCAATTCCACGATCCCCGGGACCGAAAGTGATCAATTCACTTTCGATTTTACAGGCCTGGTCGACTTTCGAGGAAAATCTCGCGTTGGCCGCGCGCGCACGGGTCAGAGAGACGGCGTTGCACACGTTCCCGGTGTGTTCCAGGCCGGGACTCTTAAATCAGTGTCTCGGTTAATTAGCCATTTAAAAAAGATCCTGGACAGTGGGATCGAGAACATTGATCCACGCGCGCGCGCGCGCGCGGCAACCCGCCACGGGATACGCAATTATTTCCACTACGTTATTGACGTTCGCCTCGGGTAGATCGGAGTTTTCCCTCGTTAAGGAATCAGGAAGAAGTGGTCGCCGTAGAACCCGCGCGGCCGCGTCGGAATGCACGGCAGATTAAAATAGAGCCTCCGTGCCGGCGCGTAGAACGATCCTTTTCTATTGGTTCCAATTACTATGACCATTTTCGTTATCTATGGCGGCGCGCGGCGTAGATAGCGCCCGAGCGTTCCTATGATTTCCGTTACGCGAATTCTTAATCAATGAAACCAGAAACCATTTGTAACCGGAATGCCTGACCTTTGCGAAAATTTCTCCGAAGTGATCCGACCGCTTTCGAGGATATACCAGACTTTTTCGCGACACCGTTCGTCGTATTAATTCGTCGGACGGCGATATCGCGACGGTAATTTCCTGCACTCTAGATCCGGCGATTACGAACGTGGGGACTTTTATCCCGCATCGATATCCCGCGTTTGATCCACTACGAGATCCTACTTTCTTCTCGTTGACACTATTTTCTTTCCGTTGAGCAGCTCGCAACGTTTTACGGCGACGTTCACCTTGACATTCGTGCTACAATGTCTTCAAACTAATCTGTAATAAATTTATATTAACCCCTTACCGTGCTTTAACGAGTCTGACTCGTGATTATGATTTCTAACAATAACCCGTTAAGTGTGAATGTTATTTCGTCTTTTTAAGTCGAAATAAAATGTTTCTTTTCTCCACTAATATTTAAGCGCTAAAGTAATTGTAAGCACTCTATAAATATTAATTTGATTTCTCCTCTAAGAAATTATTCCAATCGAAAATTATTTAATCATTCTAACTGCGAAAATGAAAGTACTGCAAGGGATTAATTTCGTACGATTTCTAATGTGATACGTGTACGATTTAGTGGAGAAGTTGGTCTTAAAGTTTATCCTGAAAACATTTCTATAATTTTAGGAAGGGTCAAAGAAAAAAATAAGAAATTAGTAATTTTGACTGGTTTGGTAGGTCTAGTTCAATTTGGAATATATTTATTATTTCTCAATCTTTAAACTTGATGTCTCTACCTTCGTAATTTATCGATCAGTTTTACCACAATATTGTTACAAATTGAAACGTCTCCAGAACCATTGAAAAATTTCTTTTTCTAATAAGTCGCCCACGAATCTGAAGATCGAAGTTTCCTCTTTTCAATGATCTCTCAAAAATGGGTGCATCACTTTTTTTAGTCATTTATGAAGCGAAAGCGTCAAACAAGTTCGGTCGTGCAAAATTCTCCTTTTATTCCTCTAAAGAAGTAACACAGCTTGCAAGTTTCACTGAAATGTTTAAAAAAATCGTACATCAAAGTTTAAGGAATCGCTGCTGCAGCCATGTGATCGCATCGAACGTACCAAAAGTTTGCAATATATTCAAAGGGTTTATAATATATTCAAAGGATTTGTAATATATTCAAAGGATTTGTAATATTCAATGGATTTGTAATATTCAATGGATTTGTAATATTCAATGGATTTGTAGGATTCGAAGGATTTGTAATATTCAAAGGATTTGTAATATTCAAAGGATTTGTAATATTCAAAGGATTTGTAATATTCAAAGGATCTTCCATCCGTAACATTTTCCGCAAATAACATTTCTCCAGTTTTCCACCTGAAATTAAAACAATCTCAGTTCATCGACGCGTATTTCTCCTTATCTGCGCGGATCGGCCAAATTGGGGGGGCGAAAGCCGCCCTCGTAGCTTCCACTCGTCTTATCACGGACGAGAAAAAAAAAAATCGCTCGAAAGGACGGTCCAGCGATCGATCAGAGGCCGGAGTAGAACCACTCCGCGAGCTGTCGCAATTCCGCTTTTGTTCCGGTTTGCCCATTTCTGAGCGTGTAAACCAGTTGAGAGGTCGTCGCGTGGGCGTGTCGCGACGTTCCGCTCTCGCGCATAGAGATACGCGGGTTTACGCGGTCCCAACAATAAAACACAATGCATCGAGGTTTATTCGTCGTTGGCCTACGCTCAGATCCGCCATTCAAGGTTTCCCTGGAATCGTAAAGCAGCTCGCGATGCAAGACACCGGCCTCCTGCGCCCCCCTCCCCCTTCGAGATCTCCGCACTCGCGGAGAGAGGGATAGGTTCGCAGGATATCCCGCGGCGCAATAACTGCGCAAGGACGCGCGATTCCCGAGGGAAAAGCCGCGGGTGAAAAAAAGAAGAAGAAGAAGAAAGGAAAAAACACGATACGGACTTGTCGCCGGCTCGCGAATCCCACAATTAAGACGCGGAGGACATCGCCGGGCACGATAAAGCCGAGTGCGAAAGGACATGGTGGACGCGACAGCTGAAATCGCTTGTCGAGGTCGGCTATTATTACCTGAATCGCAGATAACAGGGACAGTGGAATGATTTTACGGCCTGGTTACTCTGATGCAGGTACTTCGGCCGCGGAAAAATCTCCCCCGATCCAGGGATTCATGGCTTTTTTACGTGTGAATTCCTTTCGCGACGCGATAGACGCCTGAGTGGTTTAGGGTCTTGCCGGCGTAAGTCGCATTGTCGAAAATGTTCGCTCAAGGCTCGGAATGTAATTTGTGCACGCCGAACTGTTGAGAGGACGAGTGAAATAAATTATGCACCCTGTGCAATGTTTGTCAGATATTTTTACTATCTTTTCGTTGAACAGCTACGTTGATAATGAGACCAGTAATCGAATTAATACATAGAACAAAACAATTCTCTTTCAAATCCTAGAGTCATTGGAAGACAATTTTTGTTCAATTTTAGAAGAAACGAGTAACGTTCATACGTAGTAGGATATTTTCAACTTTATTTCCACCATCTCTATTATTTTTATATTACATTATATCTTATTGCATTCATTAATCTTTCTTACTACCCAATTGCTATAATTATACTCAGGCGATTGCATTCATGTCGCCTTTATTACAAAGTGTCATCCCCTATTGAATAAATTATTATTATTATATGTATGAAATTTTTGCCTCTAGCCCAACCGGTTGTAAAGCAAGATGTTAAATAGACAAAAGTAAGCCGAGACAGGAGTGTCGATGTTCGTCTCGATTCGTTAAGGCTCGACGCTGAACGAACCGAGAAGACGTTTCGCGTGCTGAAAGTCCACTTAGGTAGCCGGTGGCCGGCAAAGAAACGAAGACGATCATAAAAGGTTCGATACATTTGTAGCGACGCGCACAAAGAACATCGTTGGCACATATTCGACAGGCTCCCCCCTCGGCGCATTATCGCAATTATCCTCGCGTCTCTCGAGGAAAGCAATTATGAAGCGTTCGCGCGACCTCGAGAATCGGAGCAGACAGGTTCGTGGAGAGTCCGCGAACCCCGAGGACGACCCGTAATGCGTTTCTTTCCGAGCCGGGCCCCGAAGAAACGGGCTCTCTCTCTCTCTCTCTCTCTCTCCGAGAATCTGTTCACAATCGCGCGCTTCTTAGAGAAGCCGAGGGGCGCGCGCGCGGGGAGGGGCGGCCGTGTGTTGCTCGTGAGAAAAACCCGGAATGTCGTGGAATTAATTGAAATCAGCATAGCTCGGCGCCGAGGTTGAGCGTTCCTTCGTGGAAGCAGCGCGACGATTAATGGCCGGGATCGTTTCATTCATCGCTGCGTCGTGCGAGGAGGTGGGGGAGGAAGGATTAACGCCGAGCGCTGTGCTAAAGGTCAATGCCGCGGCGATGCGGCAAGCCCCTAACTTCGTGTGGGAAGAATTTCTGTCTTCCTCCGCGATTTTTGTCGCTTTTAGTCGCTCCGCCGAAGCCTCGATGCTTTTTGCCGGCTGCCCGATCCGCGCCGCTGACGGAATAATTTCCCAAGGCATAACTAATTGAACGCGCGGCCGCCGCCGCCGCGTCGGGATGCCGGATTTTTCGCGAAAGTCGCTGAATCAGTCGGTCGCTCGATAAGAGAAAACTGCCTACGCCGATAGTTCCCGATTCTTTATCTCGCCGCGGCGAGACTCTCGCGCCAGACAAATCGAGTTCCCACTCGATTTTTCTGTCCGCACGCCTCGGAAACGGATTCGGAAAAATACGTCGACACGTTACCCGGGACTGCGGTACGTGTTGCGCAATTTTTCGGGCTTTTCGAACGGCTACTTTGGCCGTGGGAAGGTAGAACGTGGAAAGATATCGTCGGGCTATTCTTAGTGTCTAATTACATGTGGAAAGTTTGCGGTGCAAGCAAATACTCTATCCTTGTGGAAACGTTTTGCTGTGTGCGCGACACTGAGACGTAGGTCACGGATTGATTGCAGATTTTTCGATCGTAAATTGTAGCTGTGATATATTAAAATTGCGCAATAACGTCAAGTTTATTGTCGGCGTGTAATTCTGGGCGCGTTTATGACGAAAACGAGTACGATCGAATTAAACACAGAAATAATTGCCTGTGAAATTTTTACGTGTTGCCATTATTGGCGAAGACTTTTATTTTGCCTAAAAATCCACGTTCTACCCATTGCAGGCTAAAAGTTTGCAGTTTAAAAGTTCGCGTTCGATCTCATTTCATTGTTCTATTTTGAATTTTTATATTGACAATCCTAGCTACCTAAATTTAAGGTAATTGCAAAAATTCAAAGAAAATAGATTGAAAAGTATTTTTATAACAATACTCTAGTAATATATTATACAATACTATCTTAACCCTTTCCATAACCATCTTTACACAAATAAGTTAACAATAGCGAATAATTTATGGTGGTAAATTAATTCGAAGAAAATCGTTTCAATTCGAACGAAACGAAGCGTTCGAACCACATCGAACAAGATCCTCCGCACGGAGTTTCACGATAGCAATAAAACACTGTCCGATCTCTAACGGGACCACGGTTGCGCCACGATAGTCCAAGAGCCGACGAAAATCGCCAGGAAACCAATCGTCTTCCCAAGTTTCGCAGTCGACGTTAATGCAGGGTAATTGCCGTCATTTGATACGCACGCATAAATTTCTTTGAGGACTGCACGTTAGCGGGACGTGGTTAGAACGACTCTTCGCGCAGGCTGGATATTCTGCCGGGCTGCACCATTTAATAGCGCATGATTGCTCGCTAAGAACGTTTAGCCACACCTGCGAGGCACTCGGTGCCTGGGCCGCGCAGTCTGTTCCCAGGTCTTCCAGGTTCGATTTCACGCTGCGCCGCGCGCCGACTGCACGACGAAGAATTATTGCGGGCCTTGAATCTCATCCCGACTAACAGCGATCGACTAACAGCGTTTAATCCTGTCACTGCGAGTCATAACTTCGACGAATTAATTGTCGATGACTCGTAATCGCGATCTCAAGATTTTTCTCGGATTTTTAACATTAAAATCGAAATAATCGTTTATTTCTTAATGAATGTCGGTTGAATGAAACTTCATGTCGCAATGAATACTATGTCCACTTTACGCTACGTTCTTTACTACACTGATATGCGCTGAATATGTCGCAGAGTATATGAAATTAATTTTGCGGATTTTATTATTCGAGATTCTAATACACGGTTCGATATTTGAAGAATTCGTATCTCTTTTTCGACGATATTTTTGTGACATTTTACAGGAGGATAAAAATCATAAAAATGACAAGATAATATATTTATTTTTCAGCATTGAAATATTTATTCGTATCTCTCTCACGACAAAGTCCTAATGATTTCGACATCTTTGAAACAAGAAATACGGAATCGGTGTTAAGCAGTAATACACCTCAGCGAGCAACTTTCGTGGAAATCCAAGACGCGCGCCGCCGGTAACATTATATATTATTTTACGTCACATGTGCGCCGCCACGAGCAACGCACGGCGCGCAAAGCGAAAGGCAACACCTTTCGTCTCACCTTTTGTTCTAATTGCGCGCAGACGCCAGAAAAGTGCCGGGGGACTTAACAAGCACGCCCCGACAGATCCAATTGTTGCTAATCCCGAGGAATTCGCTCTACCAATCCTCCGGCCGGCACTGGAACGCTTTCCTCCTGCATAGAATGTCAGCACGTCAACGCAATTATCATCGCTAATGACCCATTGTCGTCTAATAAACGTTCATCGGCGACGTGTCTGCTCGCACCGCGTGACGGGACTTCGAACCTGGGTGCTGTCTTGTCAATCACTCCGGGAGCACCTGCCTTCGCCGAGCGATTTGCCGTCCGCTGCCGGAGTTCCACGAATATTAGACGTCGATCTGAATCGAGCGGCCACGGACGACGACGACGACGCGTTCCGCCCATTGTTCTACATATCCGCGCGCGCGCGAGCTTCCGAGAATCGTACCGGGAGACACTTTCTTTCGCCGTTGGAACGGTATTCCGGGCGAGACCCCGTGTAACGACGGTTCTCCGCGCGCGCGCGCGCGCGCAAGAAAAAACCGCGCGCGGTTCGCCTCGTTCCTCATCCTCGTCCTAACCGAATAAATTGAAAAAGGTGATTAAGGAGGAACGTCGCGACGCCGTACGCCAGGTTTAACGGCCGCGAGATTTATCGTCGGACGACGGACGTCTGTCATGCGAAACGTTTCTTCGGCTGGCATTCCTTCGGCGAACTTCGGGCTAGTCGCTGGAAACGCTCTTCCGCCTCTCGACGCTATTGCGTTTAATAAATTAATCGCGTTCCGTTTGCGGTATTTTCGATGGGTGGTCTCTTAGAGCTGATTCCTGGAGGTTGCGGCTGTAACGGAGACCGCCGCGCGCTTTTTATTCGCACACGGCGATCGTAGGCCAGTTTTGCATTGGAAATGGGAGGAAGTTCGCTGCTGTTGATTTGCTGGGAGATTTATTTGCAGGACAGTTTCGGTCTGGACCTGCAGCAGTCTTAACCCTTTGCACCCGAAGCCATTTTAGCTGTAAATCTGAGACAATTTTTCTGGTGTACAGTATTTCCATTCTAAGCGACAAAATGCATTTTATATATGTAAGGAAAGCATTCTTACTTATATTAAATTTTCCGCGAAAATAGGTCGATAAGTTAGATCTCCGATAGTATTAAGATAATTGAACGAATAGACGTGTGGCGTTAGTGCGACAATATAAGCCGAAGTACGAAGAATTGAAATTAAGTATAAGAAAGTTAATAAAGAAAAATAGTGTGAATAGTAACATTGAATGTTGTTTTTTTGTTATTACAGGTAGGATAAATAATTAGTCTAAGTTATTGTAGTATTATCTTGTTCAGAATAATAAAATCTTTGTTATTACAGAGAAACAATTCTACCCATTATTCACCAGCAACCTGCACATTGAATAAATCATTATATATATAACAAATTAAATTTTGTGATTCATACCAACAGTTTCACGTTTAATAATTTTTCCAACATTGAGCTCTGTTGATATAAAAATTATTTCAAAAGGTGACAGAATAATTTTAGTGGTGCCTCAGAATCACCAATCGAGTGCAAAGGGTTAAATTGTCTCGTTTTCGTCCTGAGATAGGGATATTCGCCACTTTTTATTGGTTGACTCGTTTGTCTTCGGGATCACAGGTGTTGAGAAATTTATCTGTTATTCGTTTTATTCATCCTTTGCTTTATAAATACTGATAAATTTAGTAAAGTATATGATCCACTAAATATGAATTTTATTCATTTATTGTGTTATCGAAAGCTAGGACTGAAAGTATATCGAGGAATTCGCTCTGTTAACAAAATTGGTAATTATCCTAACTGTGGAAGTATTAATACAAGTGGTTAAGACATTACGCTTAGTATACTAACTATCACAATGAAAAAAGTAATATCTATCTCATATACTAATTTTGCGCTACCTTATTATATTTTTCAAAATATGTATTTTTTATTTATTCAGTTATTTATGATTAAAATAATAAATTCGCATTACATGGATAGCACTCGAATTACATAACTTGCACCACTCGCATTGTGAAGCATGAATATCGTACAATGGCATAACCATGCAAGGGATCGCGTTAAATACTGCAAAGGTTGACTCGAAGAAACCAATGCGTCGTAAAAATATCATAGTTTCGTGCGTACCGACCGTTTCGAAGCGGACACGATATTTATTCGAGGCCCGGTCTAAAAGAGCCGCTGCAAGATTCGCGCCGAAGAGGGCTCCGCGAGCGTTCGAAAAGTTGCTAATAAAAAACCGGTGACCGACGATCTCGACGTACGTGTCCCGTACGGGCGAATCGCGGTTTCCGAGATTTATTCGAGCGGCGCGCTCGGAGGCGAAAGAAAGCAACGGGACCGAAGATGACAAGCGGCGATCGCGCGATTAACGGCGGGTACGACGGTTTCACCGTCGATCGCGAGAGTCGCTTTTCCACGGCAAATGACGCCGGATGGCATTTCGATCGGCCGGCGATCGGCGCGTCGATTTACGACAATTTGTACGCGGTCGTGTCGCTGCCATTTAAGCGTTGCGCCACGACGACAGCGCGCCGCCACCTTCTTTTTTTTTTCGTCTCTCTTTCGTTTCGTTTTCCTTCGGTCCTTTTTTTTCTGCGGGGCTCTCGGGCCCGTCGACACGCTTCGCGATCCCCGCGCGACAGGGATTATCGACGATCGGAACCGGAGAGCGGAGAGAAGGCTTCGCGATCGAGAGAGAGAGAGGGAGCAGGAGGACGAGGGGATCCGGCGACCTCCGATCGATCGATCGAAGGCTAACCTCCCACGCGTGCTATGGACCACGGGGACCCGGTCCGGTGCCAGCGTGAAAAAAACTCGCGCTTTCTCTCCATTACCATCGATGATGTATCACCCGAAGGTTCGTCAGAAATTACGACGTGCACGGGAACACGGGACAACGAATAATCGAGCCGTCGCGGCTAATCGACCCCGTGGCAAATAAATTCGGTGTAATTGACGGAGGCTTTTATCGCGTCGCCACGCAACGCTCTCTCGCGAGCCGCGATTCTTTATGGCGGTTGGCCCGCTTCCACCTTCGACGACGCCGTTTTCACGACTCGTTCGCGGACACCGCGTCCTGTTGCGCAATGCGAACAAAAATTGTTGGGTCTCGTTGGTACAATGAATGCGCGATTTAAAAGAATCGAGGGGTTCGGGCTGTTCTTGGGCCATGGGTTTCGTCAACGTTCTTCAGAATTGTTCTTCGAGGGAAATACTCCTACAGATCCATGATTACATAAAAATCGCTCAGCCTTAGATACTTTTATTTATTATATAAAGTAATAAGAATTTATTCTAGCTGCTGCAAAGCAATTGCTCTGTTTTAGGAATTCTAATTATTTATTGGCTAGTTTGGATATCATCAGCGACAATGCAATCGACAACAACTGTGCCAGTTACAAAAATAATTACCAGTTCTGAAAAATTATTATTAAATTTGATTTTAGTGCATCTTGAACACATGTTAGACACATTATAGGTTAAATAGGATTTTTACAAACATTGACATCTGTTTAACCCTTTTGCTACGGCAGCCCGTTCCGCGGGAGTTGCGCCGCTGAACGAGGCAACGCGCCGCGCATGATGCGATTTGCGCGTCGGCAGTCTTCGATGTTTGCACTTACGTCTTTAACCCTTTTGCGCCGAGCGCCGCATATACGCGGCATCCACTCGACGGATATATCCGTCGTTCGGCTCTGCGAGTATCCACGTGGATGTTGGATATATCCGTCGTTCGGAGCGAAAGGGTTAAAAAAGTTGTATTTATACTTATCTCAATATGTTTCGTGGTTCGAATACATCTTCTGGTACTCCTACTGTTAACTTTTAATCATTTTCTATGTTTTCCGAAGGTATTCTTCACCTCATATATAAATAATAAATAAATAAATAAAGATCAATAAAATTAAGATTTAAATTGTAAAAGAGTCGAGTTAGTTTCAACTAAAAAGAAATCCCGAATTTGGCTACGTTCGCAGCCGAAAAACTGCGATTCCCCCCGTTAATTGACAAGCGCGGCGAGATCATTGGCTAAACAAGACTCGCCCTATCAGACAGATGACGGTCGGGCGGTCTTACCGTCCTCCGGCTGGAAAAATATTCCATCAAGGCCGGGGCAAGTGTCCATAAATCGTCGTCGACCTAAGTAGTAGCCGAGCCGGGCAGCGGCCACTCGGGCACAGCAGCAGCAGCAGCAGCAGCAGTCAGCCTCAGAAGCAGAAACAGAAACAGCATCAGCAGGTAGCTTTTGACAGCCGCGCTTCGGGTTCGAGGAATACGAAAAAAGGAAAAAAGCGGCGGTCGGGGCGGGCAGCGTTCGAGCCGGGGGAAAAATATGGGCATCCGTCGACAAGATATCAGTCGAGAGCCCGTTCCGAGAACGACGCTCGCGCGCTCGCGTCCCCGTCTTTGGTTCCAGAACGGGAAGAAACGAGGAAGAACGAACCGTTGGGGAGCGTCTCGGCAGCATCAGCAGCAGCAGCAGCAGCTTCTCTCGGGCCTCGGCCAGCCCGCAGGATCAGCCTCTCTCTCGCGGTCGGCATTCCACGGAACGACATCTGTTCTCGGCTGTTCCGCGTTCTCGCCGTGAAGGAACTGTGTGTGCGGCTCGTTTTGCCGGTGCCCGCTCGTCGCCGGTAATTGCGATCGATACCGAGTCGTCCCCTCGCACCGGGCACACACCGGCGAGAGAGGCGCACCACCGCCGCCGCCGCAGCCGCAGCCGCCGTCCTCGTCCCCTCGTCGAAATTAAACGACGGGGAGATTTCTTTCGTCGAGGACGACCAGACCTCTCCGCGGACGGTCACCGTAAGCGACCACGGAAAAACTCGGCGTCGGCATCCTGCCGGTGGCATCCGAGGACGCCATCGCCGGCATGCGGCCCTAAAACCGGCGAGCCCGAGCCGAGTCCAGGCCGATCGACGGAATCCGAGCGATGACAGAACGCTCATAACATCATTAGCAACGTGACCGGCGCGCGGCCGTGCTTCGCGCGCCGCTTCGGTTCGGGAAATCGGTACCATCGGGGCCCGTGCACGAGCACAATTAACATGCTGTCCTGGACAATGTATCGGATTCATCATTATTCCTAATCAGCGTTTAATCGCGTTGAACATTGTTGTAGATTCACGGTTAATAAAACGCAGTACACACACGTATTTGGTAAAATAACGATTTAATTTGAGAAACAAATATAAAATCAGAAATACACAATATAATACGGAAAGGAAAACGTGCTTTGTCCGATGTCGAGAACGAAACGAAAACTGAAAACAAAAACTCATAGGGAACGCGACGCGCGGTAGCCTTCAAATGTTTTTCGGCATGACATTATCCCCGCCTAAGGTTTCGGACAATTGAAACGCCGCTAAAACAGACAAAGATAGATTGTATATATCGTTGCCTTTCAACAAACATGTATGCGAAACGGGGCTCGAGAAGTGCAAACGTTATAACATTTTATACTTTTCAACAGTTGCCCTTGTTAATTGCGCAGAGCGTTCCTGGTGAGAAGCGGAATGAAGACACAGCGGTGACGATTACTAGCGATTGAGCGTTGTATTGTGACCACGACTACCCCGCGTTTCAAGCAATCTAATCAACAAACCACCGCGAACCTTCGGAAAGTTCCCTTTTAACAAGTAGCCATCGAAAAAAAAAATCGAGACGATGGAGTCGAAGAATTCCGATCGAAGCCCCGATAAGTCGCAATTAGTTTTTCAGCGCGCCGGCTTGTCACGCGAGACGTTTTTGCGGGCCGGTGCGATCCGACGACGGACCCCGGGGCAGGAACGAAAAACCCGGGGATCTGCTATTTTCAACGAGGCCCGGTCGCCTCGGGCCCCTCGGGGGGACCCCGGCGTTTTTTATTTTAATCGGCGGACGCTCGCCGCCGGTTTTTCCGGGCGCGCGTTTGATTTCTGGAGCAGCACGTGTCGAGCCGCGGAGCCGACGAAAGAGGTGTCGCTGCCGCATACGGCCCGACCGCTCGTCGTCGCTCCGCGAATGACCGCTTCTTGCCGTCCCGCCCCGGCCGTACATGGCCCGAAACGCCTCGAAACGGATCGAGAAAGAGACGTACGCCGCGCCGATTACATTCTTGGCCTTGGCGTCGTGACGGCCACTTTTTGAAATCGCCGCTCATAACCCCCTAACCCAGTTGACCTATGGGTTAACGGGTTGCCTGGGCCCAGTCAATGAAACGACGCTCTAGCAGGCGAGATACTATCCTTTCGGACATATTTCGCGATGGATTTTAGTAGCCGCGATAGACCAGACGCGAGTCATCGCTGTCGCCGATTTTATTAGAAACTCGTTCTTGATTCTTAACCCTCTTAGCACCGGCCAAATAAGTCTGTATCTGAGCGCAATGTTTAAAACTTGTTCGACGAAGTTTGATAAAGTTTCGGAAAGAAATTGCAAGAATTTTGAAAAGCCTGATAAATAACAAGTTCAAAAAGGGAGAAGAAATAAGAAATGAAATTGTTGTTTAATAAAAATATTAAGAAATCTATTTTGTCAATAATAGCCAACAACGATGTATCGTTGTTCGGTACTAAGAGGGTTAAAAGAAAGATTGCAATAACTTAATTATTCCCTGCCGGTGGGTTCATCGTCTACTGTTAAAAGCCATTGTTAACCCTTTGACTACTGTTGGCGCCTATTGGCGTCCGACACACGTTGGCTTCCCGGTACCGTAGGCGCCAATAGGCGTCCAGATAGCCTGTTTCGCCCGTTTATTATTAAATTTGAATAATCATATATTGCGTAATATTTATGTTATATATTGTAAAAAAGCTTAACGTTATTGTTCACTTCAAGTAATATTGGTTTCATATAATAGAATTCAATATTTTGAATATTTTAATACACCTCCTCAGAAATGCATGTCTAACGAAAAACTACGGCCGTGCCAAAGTCTGCCGTAGCCAAAGGGTTAAAGGAATAAGTTAGAAATAAGAGAGAAGTGTCAGTTGACGATTCAATAGACTCAGCAAAGTACTGTCATCATCTGCTAGAGTCTAGAAGCAAGACTCTATTTTCAGTCTTATGATCTATGATAAATCAATTCGATGGCTCAGCACCATTTAATTAAATAGTTAGCTGTTTCAGCTGAGTATACACGCCACGATGAGTATACTTGTGATAACACGAAACGCTGTTATCTCTTCATAACGAGCATGCTCGTCAACAACAACTGACTGGTAAAGTAAATTATGCACTGTGTTACTTTTAAGTAAATTGTATATTTTATTTAGTTTTTAAACCAATCATCTACAGCACAAGTACGGTGACCCACGCACTGTTCAAAGAGACTGCAACCTGGTTAAAAATGATAGAATTCAAAACTCGACCCTCGCGCAAGGAACACCCCAGTCGCGCCAGATTTCCAACGAGACAATCGTGTCAGCAAACATATCGTTCGCGAAAGGATCGCCAGCGAGAATGAACACGGTAGAAATCGGGACGCAATTACAATCGCCATTATCCGCCGGTTAAAAAGCCGTCAAACTGAAAAATGATGCGGCGAGAGCCGGAACTGGGTCATCGAACGTAGGCGACAGCAATTAGGAAGCACGGAGCGAGACTCGCGAGCGCGCTCGCGCGCGTAACAATGTAAAATTAGAAGCGTCGACGGGAAGAAGACCGGTCGCGGGAAAGAGAGAAACTGGTACCGGCGCGCAGAAATGTCTATCGGAGCGCGCGGGCAAATTGACGAGCCGAAGCCAAGCCGGCCTGTCAGCCGTTGCGGCGTTCAGCTCCATCGACGTTAATTGCAAATCATACCGGGGGCGGTGGGGTTCTTTCGTTGCCAAGGTTCCCTCGGTTCTTCGCCTTCGGGCCTTCTTCGCGGGACCGGGGCTGAATGGATCGCGGGAAGAACAGATCCCGCGAGGATCCCGACAGAGACGTGGCAGGTGCCGGCTCTCCCGGCATTCGGAGACTGAAACCGATACCGTCGTCGCATTAAAGTCGACGTCCTCCCGGTCGCCTTTTTCCGCGAAGTTGCCTTGGCCGATGACATCTGGCCGACGCGCGACGGCCAGGAATGCCGAGCAATAACCGGTCTCCCCTCGATACTCGCGCGGGGTGTATTTCTGCCTAGGTGAAATTCCAAAGCGACGGGAACTCGTGCGGGCCTTCGAACGTACCCGGGACATCCCCTAGATCCACGTCCGCTCTCTGCAGTTCCTAGAGCCACTTCTCCGAGCAGACGCACGCGTTCTAGGTTGACATTGATGCGAGTAATCTGATCGAATATGCGAGAGCCGATCTAAACTTTGTCCACCGCATCGAAGTTGTCTACCTTGTTCAAGGACATATTTGTAGCACCGTGGAACTTTCGCATGTATAGAAATATAAGGAAAATACTCTTTACTGACATTTTGATCGGTCCAGATGATTCAGGTTATATTTCAGAACATCGGATACCATTTGTAATGTTTAAATATAGAACGTGGTTACGACCTTCTAAACACTCTAACTTATGCAATCATTCGCGTGCAACGTGTCTAAACCAGTTGAGTCACTGATGATTAAATCGCAAGCTTTTATACGCAAGAAAATGTGACCAACGACCGCTGTATAAAACAGCGATTCAACACAAATTTATCTCACCGATAAATAATTTTTATCAATTATAAATAATACGACACTGTTATTACATTCTTTAAGTATAATCGCTATTCCATGTTTCAACTACATTTTTCAACCAAAATTTTTGTGACAAATGCGTTAAATTACACTGGCAGCGATTTCTACAAAGTCGTGTATCGATACAACGCGAAACCGGGAAAGTTACGCGAAAGGCTGGCCTAGATCATGGCCACGGGGAACGCAGCCCCGCAAAACGTCGGTCCAGCGAGTCCGTACATTATAATACACTTAGCGCGGATTTAAATAACAATGCCGGCCCCGGCCCGCGAGATAAATAAGCCCCATCGCGTTATCCGGGCAGCAATTTATTGTGATATCACTGCGAGGCTGCGATCGCCGGCGTCTCCGTTATTTGCGACAATAGGGGCTAATGGCTACGTTGCGCTGTTCCCGTGCACGGTAATACCGTTTTCTTCTCGCTCCGTCCGGATGGAGCTTGTTTCCGTGGATCGAGAGCGTCTTTGGACGATTGGACTTCCCGTAGGAAGAGGTGGGAGTGTGTAATTACGACGGCGATGGAGGTCTCGGTTAAGCTGAGGAGCGCGGCATTGTTCGAGGATCTGGAACGACGGCCTCGTAGCAACGAAAACTCGGGGCTGATACAGACTATCGCGACGTTTCCGGCTCGCGAAAATAGCTATCTTGTTCCCATTGGCGTGCAATTGTTACAATTTAGTACGAAAATTTAATAGTGATCAAATATTGCTTTGAGGTCATTAGAATTTTGTTTCCATTGGCGTGCAATTGTTACAATTTAGTAGGAAAATTTAATAGTGATCAAATATTGCTTTGAGGTCATTAGAATTTTGTTTGCATCGCCGTGCAATTGTTACAATTTAGTACGAAAATTTAATAGTAATAAAATATTGCTTTGAGGACATTAGAATTTTGTTTGCATCGCCGTGCAATTGTTACAATTTAGTACGAAAATTTAACAGTGATAAATTTATATTGCTTTGAGGTCATTGGGTTTTTGTAACTATCGTGGTTGCATTGCCGTGCAATTTTTACAATTTAGTGCAAAAATTTAATAGTTTACGATTAAAAAAATAAATAGTTTCAATTACACTGCATTGGCGTAAATTGTTTACAGCCGAATAACCGGTCGGTAAACTGTCAAAACATAGTGTAGGGATTATTTTAGAAGTAAATCCCACGAGACTCCCTGATAATAACAATAAGACAACTAAAACACCTTCCTTTAACAATAACAATAACAACAGTTTATTATTAATATTACATAACTTGCCACGACTTACAACGAGAATAATAACGACAACGACTACGCAACGACTCCAACAACGACAACGACTTTAACAACAACTACAGCAGCAACAACCACTTCTCCACGTGACGGTCCTCCTTTGACCGAGGACGATCTTTACCGTTCTTCCCCCACTCTTACCAGCCTTTTTCCAAAATATCCTACTATTCTCTCTCTCTTGCATTCATTCTCTTTCGTTCTGTTTTCTTTATTTATTTCCATCTCGCTCGCTCACACTCTACATTTCAGCCACGAGGAACCTAAGAAATAGACACAGGCCACTCGAAGTCGCCCAAACACTATGTCGCCATCCGTCCCATTCATTACCATTTTATGACACTCGACCATGCATACCCGGAGAAAAACCCTACAATCGTTTCGTAAATCAGCAGTCCCTCAGCCGTATAAAAATAAATCCGCGTCCACCGTAGGCCAACTGGTCCAGCGATCCGAGGTCCCCCGAAATTGTCCCTCGCACCTCGGACAACCTAATCGCAGGCTGCATCCCGGCCCCGTCTCACCTTTGATCCGTCAGCGGCGGACAGGTGGGATGCAAATTATTCAATTAACGTCCAAGACGATCGTCTACGGGCGATACGGCGCAGGGGATGAGTGCTGTCTTCGGAACTGGTAGCCGGGGGAGCCACGGGAACCGTACTCCAGATAGCGTTGACACTTTGATTGGCAGTTTAGGGCGCGTATCGCTGTCCGAGGCTCTCAGGCCGGCCCTTTTATCTGGCTACCGGGGAGAGGGAACGCCGCAACGCGACGCGTCGCGCTCGGAAGAGAGAACCCGCGCGCCGCGCCGCGCCGCGCCGCTCGGATCGGGGATCTCGTTTTTCGAAGGCACGTTTCGCGCGGATAACGCCAATTAACCAGGGGATTTAAAACGCATAATGGTGCGTTACGGATACGGTGAAAGTGTTCGGCCTCGTCCAGAAATCGGGGAGGGGGGCGGCAGGGCGGTTGGGGGGCGAATGGGAGGGAGGGGGGCAGAGGGGCGTCCGTGTCTCGTCGCGGACGTCGCGATCCCATCGGCACGCATAAATCAGCGCGGGCCGCGCTGTAATTGCCGTTAATTAAATTACCTCGGACGGTGGCCGGCGCGCGGTTCCGTTACTCGGATCACCGGTTATCTGTAATTAGTAATTGCACGTTTACCCGATCGCTGACCGGCCCCGTGATCCTCCGCCGGGGTTCGGGTCCGCTAATTTGTCGGCGACGGCTCCTACGGTTTTTACCGATTCCCAGAAACTACGGGAAAAATCGAACTCACGACCCGATTGAACGCCCACGAAATTGTGGAGTTTCGTGTTTCTGAACTTAAGATTTAGTTATGCCGATTGCGCTCTGCTTGCAAGAATTTTGAAAATTGGAAATTGTATTTGCGACAGGCGGTCAATGTTTCGTGGGGAGATCGATGATTATCGGCAAGTTTAGATTGAGACTGGGACTAGTCCCTTCTATTTTTCGCAGGGTTGCGGGCGACGCAAAATAAAATTTTAATAATAATATTATTACTTGTTATTTTCAATTTTAACCTTTAGCACTCGGCGCCATCACGGATGTTACCTACCAGCGCTTATAAACAATTATATTATTATATAGTATACGATATATATGTATACGTATATATAATATTCGATTTATATGAATTTGTAGACATCGCGAAATAGTTGCAAATCGCTAATAAACTTTAATGTTTAGTCATATACTGGAATTACGATGTCCCCTGAGAGGGGACAGCCGAGTGCAAAGGGTTAAGATATAAAGTACAATGCGAGTTAGGAGCGCAAGAAGAACCTCAATATTTTAGTGTTTATTCGTAATTGTTTATTGTAATTTGAAATGTTGTAGCGTCACTGGCAGTCCTACGAGTTCGTTCTAAAGTTGAATCTAGCTAAAGAAGTTAGTACATGCAAATCACCAAGCAGATAGCAACAACAATAGCATGAATAATGCTATTATATATAACGTAATAACATAATGCCTTTTACAATTTTATATTCCTTCTGTTCGTTTTTACTTCTGCATACAGTCGATCATAGTCACAATAGTCTATAAGATGCTGTACATCTGGTTACAGTAATTCTGCAAACGATGGGTTGCGTGTTATAATTATACCACAAATTTTACGGCATCTATGGCAAAAATGGAATGGTGAAAGGCGCCTGTGCAAGCTTTGGATACGCGCGTGTATAATTTTCCGACACGCGCATGCATAATCATAATTCGATTTCCTCCGCGCGGAAACCAGCTCACGCTCGTCACACATAACCATTCTGCGGCCAGTTTATTTCACGGTAGTTGCCAACGTGTTAACCCCTCGATGCACTTTGACGAGTATGTCGCGATAGAGGTTTCTAACGAGAACCCCTTAACTACGGCTATTGTTCCGTTCTTTTTCTATTATTGATAGTAATAGGTGAGCATTCGAACAATTTCTTTTACGAGACTGTAACAATCGAAGCAGTTCTAATCGTTGGAACCGAAGAAAATGCATCTAGTTAACCCCTTGCCTTACTTTAACGAATCAGACTAGTGAAGGAGATTTTTAGTGATGAGCTGTTAGGTATGTTCATCTGTTTCTTTAACCCTTTGCACTCGAGGCACCACTGCTAATTGTTACATCGCGTTCCAAAATAATATTTCTATTATAAAAGCTTACATTTAAAAAATTATTGAAAGTGTAATTGTTTATGTACGAGTTACAAGATTCAATTTCAATTGAACATAACCTATTGACTTTGTAAAATGGAAATGCTACATGTCGGAAATGTTACTTTAGAATTGCAGTTAAAATGGCTTCGAGTGCAAAGAGGAATTAGGGTTAAGAGGACCCAAATTTTATTATTTTGTTATTAATATTTAAACATTCGAGTAGATGTAAGAGAAATTAGGTGCGCTGCTTCTTTGGCAAAGATCTTTATTCGACTGCCTCTTTCTCTTCGAAAAAGAGCCTCCTCTCCTCGACGAACCATCTCATCACCCAAACAGAGACCTCCATATCTCTGAGACATAAACAGTGCGCCGGCTGCCCGGTGACCATCTCAGAGATCGCTTACAAATATAAAATTCCTTTTTCTTCGAAGAAATTAGTGCGATCGAAAAAATTGTAATTATAGTAATTGTAAAGAAAATGGTACGACAAAGGGTTAATAATATTAGCAAGGATATAGTTAGCGTTTTAAGGAATATAAATGATTGTAAATATGGGCAGAACGTTCCGGTGAATTTTCGTACACCGGAAACAGAATCCGCGGTAGCGCTCGCTACGAAACGGCAAAGTTAGCCGGGGCTCCGGCAACCGAGACGCGTATTTCTTTCGCTGATTCCGATCTCCCGTGCGCGAGTACCGTAAACAGGCGCGAAAGGAGCCGCTGTTTATCTCTTTTACTGTAAATAGTAGGTAGTCGGAGCGGCGGTGGCTGGCTGCTGCTGCTGCTGCCGCCGCGCTGGCAAACGCGCCGGCGAACGCCGCGCGTCGCGCCGTGCCGGTTGCCGAGATTCGAGCGTGCCGCGGGAACAGGGTTAACGGAGGCGGCCATGTTCCGCGTGACACATAATTGCCCTCGGACCGCGGCGGATACTTAATTGTTCGCCTCGCGAGCCGAATAACAGAAAGTGCCGGCTAATGGCTGGTTTCGCGGCGACTTAATCTCCGCGCCCGGGTGACCCCGCGCGATCGTAAACATTTCTCTGAATTTTCGGCTCTCTGTCTCTCTCTCTCTCTCTCTATCTCTCTCTCTCTATCTCTCTCTCTCGCCGCGCACGCGATCCACCGGAAATATGGGACGCGGGCAGAAAGACTCGGAGGTGGAGCACAGCCGGTAACCCTTTTTTTCAGGGCCCCGTGATTCTTTTTCGGTGTTTCGTACAGAGACGGATGACTATGCCGTTTCGCAGTTTTATTTGCAACGTTGCAACAGCCTCCGCGATATCGTGTCATACCTGATTCATTGCGAAGATTCGAACGCGGCCTTAGCATTCGTAATCCTTTTGTGACGATGACTTTTTTTCGTGGTTGATTAAGAGCAGGACGATCCCGCTGTAACGGTTTCAATTTCAGGTTATTAATCTCGTACATATAAGGGTGCGTGCTCGTTTATCGCGCATCCGTGCCTCGTATCGCTGTTGTTGTTGGCTATCAGTGTACATGTAACAGCGGGTACATTGTTGTACGCAATTAACTGTTACGATCTCCTTCGTACCGTGTACGCGTGGATGTTATAACGTAGAATTTTGTTATAACGAAATGATTGTATTTTATCGTTACTTTATTTACCGAAGTTAACCAGCTACCGGTATAGTCGACGCAATACGAAATGTTGCCGTTTCTTCGAAACAAATGAATACCTGGCATCGTGACGAAATTTTTATGATTATCTCGATTATGGTCTATTAAGATTATTAATTTGTGAAATGATTTAATAACAATAACGAAGATCGAAGCAACGCAACTGTGGACGAAGTCACAAAGGATTAAAAATTGAAATAATCTATAAGTAGGGTTTGCACTTATCTTTTAGATGCTACCATTGGTGGATCTCTTAATGGCCAATAACTCGAAGACAAAGCCAATCGTGATCGATTAGCTTGTAGAACAGCCTTCTTCCGTGAAAATTTAATCTCGACGATTCCAGCATCTCATTCACCGTAGTCTCCTCCGACCTACCAGAAGCAAAGCCAACAGCAGCACCGGTCATGGCAATCAATTACATAACCGAAAGCTCGAACGAGCCATAAAAGAAGACGGCCGCCTCGCGGAACCATGAAAACGTATTCCCCGTAAATCGTCGGCTAAAGTTCCTCCCATCGACGTCTCACGGTCTCTCCCTCTCTCTCTCTCTCTCCCCGTCTTACTCTCTTCACCTCTCGGTTTCTCCCCGGGGATGATCGTAACTCGGTAAATCACCGTGCGATCGCCAGTGTCTTTCGTCGCGGCCGGTCACGGTAATTGAAGCCACCTACGCTAGGCAGCGGCTAGCCGAACAGATCGGAGCTTCCGAAGCGGATGTGGATGCACTCGGATGCACCGTTAGACCACCCCACCCCTCCCTCTTGTCAACGACTGTCACGAGAGGCGTAGTTGCCCTCTCGCTCGCTCGGACCCGTTGACAACCCGCGGGAGGACTCCACGGCGTCGCTTCCACGTACACCCACCTGCGTCACCGCCGCGACAGAGGTGAATCACGCGTCCCAAGTATATAATTCACGCGATAGTGGGGGCCCGATACTGTTAACCGCTGTCACCGGGTGACAGCGCGGAGACGCTGCCCGGGGTCCAGGGCCCCGCGCGCGAGCCTTTTTATCGCGATCGCCTAGATTTCATGATCGGACAAAGACGACGACGACGACGACGACGACGTAGACGATCGCCTGGGTCAACGAAGAGTAATCTCTGCGCGATCCATCGGCATTTGCATCGATACTACCGCGAACGTTGATGATCCTTTATCTCGGGCCCAGATACCAGAGGAACGTTGCGTCACTGTCGCCAGAGTCTGGTGTTTTTACGTCTCGAGGTCGCTTTCGGAATCGTTAAGCGTGATCTCGGATGACTGGCTTCATTTTATCGGGGATCGTCCGTTGGCATTTCATGGTTATTAAAAGGTTAACTGACCGAGCCGCTATTCTTATAGAAGAAAAGAATCGTAGCGTTCCAAATAGAAGAAAGCTTACCAGTCTGGAGGTTAGTCGAAGTCGGCTCGGCAGCGTTACCATTCCGCGACGGCGCGGCGGCGGTTCTCTACATATTGAACAGTGCCCGTCCACTGTAAAAATCGGCTTTCATGCGAGGCCTCCCCTATTCATGGGTCGCGTAGCTGCTCTCGGGTTGCCGGCCATTTATCGAGGCCCCCGCGATCGCCTTGATAGGATCGCGCGGGTCCCGTCGATGGAGTATCGGGCCGCAATACAGTTACTCCTGCATTCATCATACGCTTATGTAACGAAGAACGGCCGGGCGGCCGGCTATCTGGTTTTTGCGGGTGTTGGTATCGCGCGAAAGGGATTCGGGGTTAATGACCGAAATGGAGAGAAGGAGCACAGAAGGGAGGTCATCAACGAAAACGCGGGGCTACCTCGATTCCACGTTGCCCGGGAGATACTGTTCCGTTCAAAGCGCTGCGTCGACTGCAGCGCGGTTCGTAGGCGCGTCTCATAGGCGCGTTTTTAAAATCGAATACCACCATTTTCATAATTCCTTAAAAATTAGTCAATTTGGATAGAAAGCTACTCTATAGTAGACTATAGCTACTCTAGAAAGCTATTCTATAGTTTCATTGTCTGCAGAAAACTATATTCTATAATGATGGTTCCACAGGTAAAGAGCCTTAACCACGATGATTCTTAGAATTTTAAAATTTCCGCGAACTATATCTTAAAGCATCGTAGAAAGTTGAAAGCGAAAGAGAAGAATGGATTTTGTTTTTACCGTCCAGGACGGAACTTCTCTTTAAATCGAACGACCTTCGATTCGCGATGCTAGTTTCTTCTCGAGAGGAGACCGTTTCAATTTATACGCCCACGCGGCGGCGCGGCTTGCCCAGCGGATACGAGGATCAACCGTCACAAACTTTTTCTCCCCCCTCCCCTCCCGTGGGCTCGCCTTTTCCTCCACGGCGATTATTCTGTTCGAGGCGCTAACGAGGAACGTAGGTCGTATTAGGATAGCCTCGCGATCGACGGAAAAAACGTGCACGGGGCTTCGGTTGGCACCCACGCTCGGTGTCCTACGCCAATGGGCAGCGGAGTCGGGGCCGAGGAAGGACCGGTTCTCGCTCCGGTCGCGCGAGAGAGGTCCCTTCTACTAGCCGTAGACGCGCGGGGGCCCTGGGCCTGTCTGTGGGCCTCTGGGCCTCTGGGCCTCGGGATGCTCGGCGTTGCGAGTCCTCCTGCACGCCCGGGCCTCTTCGCCCAGTCCACTAACTTTCGACCGAAACGGCCTCACCGCGAATAACCGCTCGATCCCCGACGCTCATTACCGCGTCCCTCCACGGGCACGAACCTGCCTCGCGCGCCGCGACTAGCTCGACAAAACCTCGCTGAAAAAATTGCCGATGGTCGTTCCTCGCAAGTAGACTGCGGATCTTTATGCAAAGTGCGAACCCCGTCGATTGCAACAGAGGAGAGCCAGAGAAAAATCTCTCTTGAGAATTTTAATGCTTATAAAAGAATTTTATATTATTCCGATGAAATATTTTTGTTTGACTCTTTTATCATTTTTCTTATAAACGCGCGATATCCAGATGGTACATAGACTGGTAAATGGTAGACTGTGAATCGTTGTTCGAAATAAAAATTGTTCACATCAATTTCAAGGCATTGGGAGTAGAAAAAGAATTAATATCTGGCTGTAGTAATTGTTATAATTATGATTAGTTGTCTATCGACGCTCTTAAATTCTTATCATTATTTTAGAATTTTTGTTGATGTAATGTATTTATATTTATAATGAAGTACAAGCGTCAAAAGCGTAATTAAATGCATAAAATTCAAAGTCGAATAATTTAATGCAGATAAGAAAAATTTTATAAAGGATTCTTCCACATCGTAGAATTGTTAACAATTGTAAGGGAAAGGGTCCTATTTCTTCCTCCAGTATATTGTCGCTAAAGTATTGTACAATTCAGTCCAACTCAATCTTTTGAATTACCACGCACTAGGCTAGTGACTTCAATGCGCGCAGTGGCAGCTGGAGACTTCAACGCGTGCGTAGACGCGATCTTCGACCTGCTTATCTCGATATCTTTGTGCGGCCATAATGCTGTACCTACTCTACGCATAACCTATGCAGTTAGGTACTTCTAATGCTTTGGGTAATTAGATACAATTGATTAGCACTCTACATCGCATTTAATATAATACTTGCTTTTCCAAGAAATATTGTAGAAATGGTTTCTTCATTTAATTAATTTTTAAACGAAGTCAGAGGTTGAAGACTTTAGAATTTACCTAGTAGTTTAAACTTTTAAAGAACAATATTTGTAATGCTATGCCATTTAATTTAATTCGTTCATTCGAACACATAATTATAATTACTCTAGAGTGGAGAACCACATTTATGATAGAAATAAATTGTTGCAAAGACTAGCAATTTTTGAATTGAGACAATTATTATTTTGTTCAAGAATTTATTGTCAAGGTACAACAATCTTATAGAAGAAGTAGCTGGTATAATAATTTCCAATGATGAATCAGAATTCTGCTTCCTCTTCGAAAACAGTGTTCTCACGAAACAGACAACAATAAGTAAGATAAAAATTGCAGATTCCCGTCAAAGGTGTCTATGGCTGGCGGTAGGATATAAAATTCGTTCGACGCGATTCCGGGGCGGGATCGGTGCAAAAGGACGCGCGATGGTCGGTCGTGTTTCAGCGAGACGCGGCCCGGGGCGACTGTCCTGCAGCTGGAAGACTTTCCTGCAGAAGTAGTCGGTGTTCTTTGATTGCGTCCGTGTATAGAAACCCGGTCGCGCCGTAGGAGGTACGGTCCCGCGGGCTTTTCCTCCCTTCGGGCCTGACGCGATGAAGCACGCAAGTGGTTCGATAACTCGCCGCTCCATAGTTACGCAGCGGGACGATACCGATCGGCCGATACGTCATCCCCGATAACTCCTTTTCTCGATAAGGAAGCGGCGCGGACCCGGGGCACCGGTGAGGCTAGGCGATACCAAGCGCGACTGCGACCGCGAGTGCATCGTGTTCCTGCAATTAATAAATTCGCCCCGCGTCTACGCTACCAACGCAATTTATTTCCGTCGGTTGCTCCGCGTAATTTAAGTTGCACCGGACACACACTAATAGCGATATTACTGTGGACACGCGTCACTGCTTGACTTCACGTCTTCTTCTTCTTCTTCTTCTTCCTTCTCTGCTTATGTTTCTTCTTCTTCCTCTGCTACCGTTTCTTCTTCGTTTGGTAACTTACTTCTCATAGGCGAACCCAGAGATGGACTCAAACGTTTCATAGATTGGCTTAGCATACGTTCATTTTGCCAGTGAATTAACATTTAAGTTGCATGTTAGTCGGAGCGGCCTCGTTTTGTTGTGTGATAGATATTATCGTTAGCGAGCTATTTTGTACATATTTTTATTTCATTTTGAACGTATTTTAAGAAATGGAACATAAGATTTAAGGAACATTCAGGATTCAGCAGATCGATGAATTCTTACAAAATAATATCTGCTAGATTTCTGTGAATGCGTGGTGGAATTATTCTATTAATATCGATGTGAAAATATTGTAATAAAAGTTACTGTTTCACAGGGAGGGTGTTCATAAGTTGACAATGTAAATTCAGTATAGAGAACTTTTGGATAACATTGTTATTCAAACTGTACATTGGTTAAAGTTTTCTTTTTGAAAATTCTATATATTCCAAAATTGTACGTAGACAGAAATATAGTAATTACTGACTTCGTTTATCCAACACTAAAATATATTTCAAAGTTCAAATTATTTACGTTCGAGCATCAGGAATGTCTGTAAAATTAATTGAAATTCGCGAGTATAGAATCGTATTTAATGCCATCTCTCTACATTCCACCTGAGCTGTCCGAGGGCCCGGAAGTCTCACGCTGATAAACTCGATTAAGTCCGTTTCTCGGGTCGGGTCCTCTGTTTGCCGAAACGATTAATAACATCCGGGGGGAATATTAATGCACCACGCGCATATATTCTTTCTCTCTTTCCACTCCCTCTTGCTGGGATGTCTTAGGTGACCGGAAAAATACAGTACACAACGCCACCCCGCTGAACAACGCGCGTATTATTCTATGCACGTGTTCTTGCGTCACCGGCGCGCGCGCGCGCACACCTTTACGATACTTTAGGTATGTACGCGGACATTGGCAAGGTCGTGTCGCCCGCGGCAATACCTCCTCCACCTGGTCTTGCCGTGAAACCTCCTTCCGCGATAATTAATCTAACCCCTCCCAGGCTGTCGTTGTTATGACCCGGTCGATCAAAAAGCTGTTCGCTGGCATCACAGATTTCTGATCGGTGGGAATGTTTAGAGATTCTTCACGTAATTCTGCATTCCTCTTTCTGTATTCTACATTTTGCATTCTGCATTCCTCTTTCTGCATTCTACATTTTGCATTCTGGATTCTACATTTTGCATTCTGGATTCTATATTTTGCATTCTGCATTTTGCATTCTACATTTTGCATTCTGGATTCTACATACTGTATTCTACATTTTGCATTCTGGATTCTACATTTTGCATTCTGCATTTTGCATTCTACATTTTGCATTCTGGATTCTACATACTGTATTCTACATTTTGCATTCTGGATTCTACATACTGTATTCTACATTTTGCATTCTGGATTCTACATTTTGCATTCTGCATTTTGCATTCTACATTTTGCATTCTGGATTCTATATACTGTATTCTACATTTTACATTCTGTATTCTACATTTTGCATTCTGCATTTTGCATTCTACATTTTGCATTCTGTTTTCTGCATTTTGCATTTCGCAATTCATCATTTGATTTTTTAGATATCTTATTTTGCATTTTGCTTTCATAGATATAAAAATGGCGAGAAACCTAAGTATATACAATCTTGTAATTTTTATAAAACAATGCATAGTTTTAACACTCTGTACGGTTACTATTAAACCTTAATAAAAAAAGAAACAAATATTTTATTTCATTGAAATCATAAATCTTATGATTACTCTTAAAATTCGTGGTGTTTCTTAAATCGCGATGCAACCACGAAGATCGAACACTTCTGGCGATTCGATCGCAGCCTAGAACCGCCATCAGCAAAAATCGCTTACATTTTTACGCGTACTTTTTTTTATGTTCAATAACGACCGTTTTAATGAACCCAAGGCAAATAAATAATGACTCGAGCATGCGCCTAAGAAGCTGGAATTTAAATGGAACGTTTATAACGCACGGTGAAAGCCCCGGCCGAGCTACCATTAGAGCCAAAGACCCGAGATCCACGAAAAATCGGAACGAGTCTCTTAAAAACGGAAGAAGCCTGGAGCCCGAGGAGGCTGCGTCCGCGGCCTGCGCCGGGCATGCAGCTGCACCGGTTGGCGTCCATTACGGCGGTCCCGACCGCCGGATCGATTTGTCCGGGCGTTAATTAGCGCGTTTCTAGCCGGGGCCATCTCGGACCGTGGAGTTTACGAGGACCGTCTGCCGGCGACCGGATATCGCCTCGATACCGATCCACCGGCACGATAATCGGCCGATGTTTTCGCGTTTATCGCGTACAAGAGCAGGAAGAGAGGCGGCGGGAGAAAGAAAGAAAGAAAGAGGGAGCGAGAGAGAAGAGGAGAGGGAGCGAGGAGAGGCCCCGTTGCTAGGAGGCCGTTACTCCAGGAAATCCTACGCGGCGTTGTACGCGTCGCGCGAGCATGTTGCGTTGCGTTTGCGTTTAGCTGCGTGTGTACATACCCGCGCCACGCCACGCCACGCCGCGATTCTTTTCGACGCATTTACGCGTACGCGAGAGAGGCAGATAAGGCCTGCGATGCGACCGTGGGAGGAACCAGCCGCTTGGATTCCTCCGGCCTGAGAGCCTTTCCTCGTTTCCAAGCCGCGACCTATTCCGCGGGACGAATTTATTCGATCGAGACTAAGCGAGCCGCTTCTTCCGGATGCGTGCGTTGCCCCCCAGGCATCTGTTTCGGAAGCCATTGTCTTCGGGGGAACCCGCAACGTTGATTGAACCCGCGGAGCTTCCCATTCTGGCAATCAATATCGTCTTCGCTCCGATCTTGCGGAATTAATATTGCACCGCGTTACGAAAGTTTCGTAGAATTAGGGTACATTGTTCGATGAAATTACAATTAAGTAGTTAAATTGCTCGATGTCAATTATAGTTTGAAATCTGAGTAAACAATACCATCATATACGTACTGATACCATGGCAGTCACAGTGCTAATGTTACAAAAATATAATGCGCAAAAATTTGATGAATTTTTTAGTTGAATATTTTCTTTTAACTTGTAAGACTTTAACGTAATTTGTACAACAGTGATAGAAACAAACGGTTCAGAGGGGGCGGTCAAAAATGGATAATTTAATGCAATTATTATATCAAACAGCAGGTAGGAATAAACACTAGAATGATTCATTTTAGGAGAAAGGAAAATGATGTAATAGGGAAGACGTTATGGTTGACTGTGTAGCGTAAAAGCGATGAGCGCACTCTGTCTTGTCAAGCATTGAAGCCACTCTAAGTAAAGTCACTTAAAATGACAAACAGCAATAATAAACTGTCTTCTTCGGTTAATTTTATCTTCGCCATATATGTTTAAATCCTGCATCGCATGAGATAATAATGGCTCTTATAGTTCACGCGCTATTTGAAAAATCTATTCCTTTCCAACCTTGGTGTTTAGATGATCTCGACTAATCTGCTCTAAATAATACAATACAATACAATACAATACAATACAATACAATACAATACAATACAATATAATGCAATGCAATACAATACAATACAATACAATAATAATACAATACAATACAATACAATACAATAATAATACAATACAATACAATACAATATTAATACAATACAATACAATACAATACAATAATAATAAAATACAATACAATACAATAATAATACCATACAATACAATAATAATATAATATAATGTAATATTATATATATATATATATATATATAATAAAATATAATAGAATTTAATATAATATAATAGACTGAATACGGCCAATGTAAAAACCACGCTTGCCTATTTCCTAGACGAATAAAAGCCGGCGAAAGCTCGACAAAAATCGAATGAAATATCTGCTTGCCCAACGAAGCATTGCGCGCCTTGCTCAAACAAACCAGCGAGTGAAAAACGCCGGAGGTCGGATTCGCTTGCGAGGAGATCGGACGGAATGAAATTTTCCGAAAGACAGACACCGTGGGGCCGACCTTGCGGATAGATCGCGATTACCCGCGGACACCGGGGAGCGAATTAGAGAAACACAATGGCGTATCGGGCGATCGATCGATCGGCCGCAAGAGCGAGCCATTTTTCCTCGCTCTCCCGAGTGGCCGGAGATATATGATCCGTTCGATCGTTTGAAGTATCAGCCGGGATCTCGCGGCCCGGAGAAATATGTGGATAGATAATCTGCTTGGGAACAAATGGACCGCCGATTCGATGTGTCGTAAAGCCGCGGCCGCGTCGGACGAAAGCGCGCCACCGGCCTATCGCGCCCCATCGCACGCGGAATAATTGCCACCGCGGCTGGACACCGCGCGCCAAATAACAAATTGCACCCGCTCAATTTTTTTTCCCCCGTTCCAGTCGCAGCGAAAGTTCTTCCGCGGGACTCCGAGCGATAACCTAAATTCTTGCTTCTAATCCCCTTCGTCGGCCGCGTCGTATCTCAGTCTCATTCAGAGCCCGCCATCGGAACGCGGATATCGACTGCTTTCATCCTATCGGAATGCTATTCATATTCGTATAATCGTTGCAATGGAAACGATGACGGTCGGGGACAGTCATTTATCTAGCGCGTTTTGCATTTCTTTAACGCCTCCTCTCGTTCTTATCGTCTCTGAAGTGTTGATTTATCTGTTATGAAAATCTATAAATAATAAGGAACGGGGACATGGAAGAAATAAAAATGATTTCGTTTTATTACGAAAATTATTGAGGATAAAGAAGTGCTATAAATTAAGCGATTAGATGATTATGTGACTTCATAAAATTATAAAATTTCATTTCGTAAAATCTTTCAATCTCCCAAATAGCATTGTACAATTTTAAATAGAAAGTTTAGGTATGCTTGTAAGTATGCTAGGCAGAAAAATGTGTACCCTCGCCTAGCTCACCAGTTCTTCTGTATATCCCATGCTCTTCGTATCGTGCGCCTATCAGCGTCCTTATATTTCTTCCACCGCACATTATTTTTCTTCCTCTAAATACAGTTATTTACACAAGTGTTTACTCTACGCGAACGTTTTATTCCCCATAACCCCTCAAACATAAAAGCATAAATACGCGTAAAGGTCGACAGACTTTCGCGGCATCCTGCCCGAAGGCAGCCTCGGTCGTAAACTGCAGCAAGGTCGTGTTCACGAGGTCGTCCGTCCAGAATCCCGGTCGCGTCTTCCTCGGAAAAAATAAATGTCCCGCGGAAAAATGAATGTCTCTTAGAAAAATGAATGTCTCTTCGAAAAATGAATGTCTCTCCGAAAAAGTGTCCCGCGGGAAAATACGTATCCCGCTCGCGAATAAATACACGTTTCCGGGACTTCTCGGCGGCATTGAAGCGATCGATCAGTCGGTGGAAACGCGAAGAGGGAAACCGGGCTCTCCGGTCCGTGAGTTACGGCGGGACGCGTGGCGGTCAAACGCTGCCGTTGGTGAAACGGCTCGTAATTTCCTTCGGGTTCGGGGTCCCCGAGGAGCAGCGACCCGATGTGAGGGCTCGTGTTCCCTTTCGAAAGCCCCGGCCATAACTCGAGCGGCGAGGCCCTCGTTCCCGTGCCGGTTATGCATGAAACATTACGCCCGTATTACATCGGCTGATTAACCGGCGCTTTCACGCGACCTGGACGACGCGCTCGGAACCGATCAACAATAACACGGCTCCCTCTGACCGGCCCCGAGTTCATTCGGCGGCCGGACCCCCGAGGACCCCATCGCGGACGCCGATTTATCTGGCGGGCGACGCGAGTTTACGCGGGTTTATTCGCCGTAAATACGGAACCCTACACCGGGCGATCGCGAAACTCGTCGAATTACTCGGGTTTCAGCCGGCGAAACGGCCGGCTACGTTGCCGATCTTATCGGTCGATCCTCCGCGGCTGCGGACGACCCCAGCGATGTAAGATCGACGAAGATCGTCGATCAATTTCTGACGATTCTCTTCCAGTAGCGCGTCGTTAGAACGCGAACGGAGTTCGAAAACCGTAGTTTTAACCTCTTAAACCGTTGTAGCGGCTTTCGTTGATGTTTCGCGCTTTACTCAATTATTTAATTGTAATTTATATTATAATAATTATATATTAATTATTTTTCTACGCCCGGGAGAACATTTATTGATAAATAAATTTCGTAGTATTAATGATTAAAGTAAACGATCAAAGTGAAAGCGTATGTGTACAATACACTGAGAAAAGAATATATATAGCTAATATTTAACAATAAATTTTCCCCCGGGCTTGCATGAAATGCCCGGGGGTAAATATACTAAAGCTATACCTATAACTATAGAAAAGTATACACATTAAAAAAAATGTTAATTCAGTTATGAAAAATTTCATTCGCGCAAAATCCAGCCGCGCCAAAGAGGTTAAGAACCAGATTTCGTTGCACGAAATTCTTTAATTTAATTTAGCTCATTTCTTGTGCAAACTGGGTGGATCCTCTGCCCCAGAAAGTGTAATAATAGCGAGTACGCGAGCGTAATAACAATAATAAGAACAGTAATTATGGTAATAGCGGTTGTTTTAAGGACAGTAAGAACAAGAATTAATTATGGTTGTGTAGAATGATGCTGCTGGTTTTGATTGCAATGCGAAATTAAAATGATCTCGTCACTTGCAATGTAATTGTTGTAGACAGTTTATTCGAATAATCCTGTAGAAATAATAAATAAATAAATAAATAATTGTTTCCAGAATTTGGAATGAGTACATAACCTGTTAATAAAAATCGACAATTCGGGAAGTGGTGATACTATTATACGAGCCTTTTTGTCGATTGTCAACAACTATGAACTTGTTTGCAATCTTAAGGACAATTGCAGAGCATTTACTGTACTTGTAGCTTCGAAACGATAGTAGCAAGTAGTTTAATGTTAAGACACGCAATAACTATATAGATTGTACACCTTCGTACAAAATAAAAATTGCCTTTTCAATCGATGTTAAGAATCACGAGCTAAATAGATAAAATAGATATGAAAGTCAATACACGAATTCTTATCACAAGTGCATAAAATCTACAGCCTTGTGTCTGCCAGAGCTGCGACCATAAGTACTCGCTGATTTTCTGTCTGAATTGTCTTTCGTCTCTCCCAGCGTCAAGCCTGCACTGTTCAATTTTCTGACTTATGTAAATCGTGAAAGGTTCTATTGTTCCACGAATAGAAAGATCCTGGAACAACAGTAGCGTTTGTACTTAGAAAGAGAGAGAGAGAGAGGGAGAGAGAGAGAGAGAGAGAGAGAGTCGAGGTTTTAACAATAACCAATAAAATTTATTGTCCGCGCACCTGTGGCTCGGCCCTATTTCTCGGCGGTCTAGGCATTCTTTCGCAGCGCGGCGAAAAGAGAAAAACAAGCTGGCTGGAAAGCCCGCCTTACATCATCGCTTGGTAGTCGAATGTTTACCGAGTGACGTTCACGGATATATCGGCGCGATAAAACTCGACATAGCTTGTCGATCAGGCGTCGGCCCATTTCGCGGCTGTAAAACTGCGCTCGAGTGTTTTTGCGCCAGTCGTCGAACGGCGTCGTTCTCACGTGGAAATATGCGTCGATCGGATACACATACACATGAACAGAGACGGCCATACACACACACACGCCGGAGAAATCCTCTGCCGGTGTGGGAGAGGGCAGACAGTTATATCCCGGGTCCCACGGCAGCCTCGAATTCTTCCAATCGACGCGGCGGATACGCGGGCTCGTTAATTAATTGTTGTTAATACAGGCGTTATCGACGCGGCCGGCCGGGACCTCGGTAACCTTGATAAATGGACTGAAGACGGTATATCCCGCCCGTGTATATCGGGTTGTAGCGATTATTTATGCATCAATGATCCATAGGATAATAAATTCCCGGGTGGTGTGGTGCGCGCGTGACGTCGCCGCGTTACATGAGGTATGAATGTGAACTCGCGCGCCCGTTGAAATATGGCCGGGGGTCTGATCAACCGCGAGGGGGGGGGGGGGGGGGGGGGGGGGGAGATGACGGCTGCGTTATTATTATTGGACCGGCGATCTGCATGCAGAACGCGCGATGCGCGAACGTTCCCAACAAAAATGAGCCGACGCTGGACGTCGATGCAGCTGTGTTGTACGGCCGCGACACGGCCGGAGGAGTTTCCCAAAAAACCGACGGGTTCGTGTACCGAATGAAGAATTTCACTCAAGCTCTTTTTAGTTTCATTGTATATTGGATTCTGCATGCGTGAACGGATCTGCGGTTCGGTGTAGATGTACACGGCTCGGAAGCCGATCGGCGCGAGTCCATTAACCGTAAAATTGTGATAAATGAGGATTTCGCGAATTCTCTATAAGACAATAACAACGTTGGTAATGATGCAATGCACACGTTTTATTATGATATGAATTACAAATGGTCTTAATCGGCGCAAAAACTAAAGAAAAATTTCTGTCTTTTTAGGAGAAACAATTCCCACTGAATAATTTTATTTCGTCGTTCCGTAGTTAATATATGTGCTAGCTATCGGTTATTTATTTATCCTAAAATGCTGTGATAAAAATGTGTTTGTAATATCAATATCAATATCAATATCAATATCAATATCAATATCAATAGCAATAGCAATAGCAATAGCAATAATCAGAAATTGCTCGCAAAAAGCTCGCGTATACAACAACCAAGGCACAACAATGTACAGAGCACTATAACTAATCCTCGCTTGTAGTAATCGTAACAGTAACTTGGTACACCCGATTTCACCTGCGCCTGACGGTAGCTCTTGAAACAGCGCGAGTTATCTGCAGCTCACTTCTTCCGTCGTAATTCCATCCCCGTAGCAGTATCCACTTGTCTTGCGATCGTCGTGGCTAGGATGTCGCTTGGTCGTGCAGTAGCATGATCCTTTTCGAGTCAGACTCGAATATGTAACCGGGAAGGGGGGGGGGGGGGGTGACGAACGAGTTGATGATAATCGATTCACCGTTGCTCCTTTTTAACCGGGCCTGAAATCAATTCTGCCGATGTACAACCGCGGAAGATAAGCTCTGTTACACGACTCAGTGTTTATCGGTGCTCTTTTCCCTGCTGGCACCGAGCGTCCGTTAATTACAGCCGAAGACAAGAATGTCTTCTATATCCTCATCTTCCATTTCGGTCATATAATAATCTCTGTTAATAGTACTCTAACGAACTGTGAATTTTATTTCGTGTTTAATATAAAATACATCAGACTTCCATTTTCATAAATGGAGTTCATAAATGGAGATATTGAAGGTTGAACCGCGTTTACATTATCGAAAGGTTAACCCTTTGCGCTCGAAGCTATATTAACTGTAATTCCAAAATTTTTCTGTCATGTAGCATTTTCATTTTATGTAACGGAGTGTATATTACACATATAAAAATGAATCTTAGAACTTATGCAACAACAGTTGCACTCTTTAAAATATTTTTAAAGTCTAAATTTTCATAATAGAGATATTATTTTGGAATCTGATGTAATCATTTTGGCGGTGCCTCAGAGTTACCACTCGAGTGCAAAGGGTTAAATTTTATTGTAATTTATTTTTTTTTAATACATAGAGTGTCCTGAAACCTCAAAAATTTGTTATATCATGCAATTTGTGACATGACATACAATTTACCATCTTGATACAAGTGTTAAAATAATGAACGAATGTCAGGAGGGTACACTATCTGTTCGGATGACATCCGACTTTCACGTAATGTGTGGAAAATAGAGTTAGCATTTGGAGACTGCTGTCATTAAGGGAGGAACATCAAGCAAACCGTTATAATAGAGATGCTATAGCCAATTTCTTTATAATGTGAAACATTAATGAAAGTTTTCGTCACCTTTAGTACGTACTCTGTCACATTTCAAAATCCATTAAGTTTTTCTGTTACACTTCGTCGTCATAATTGATTACACTCTAGCATTTTTCACTTGAATCTAAAACAAAAATTATGACAGACGCTCGAACAAATTGACAATTGAAAAAATTCAAAACGAATGGTAATACACGGCTTTGATAACAACATTTTTGCGTAAACTTTGTTTTAACACTTTACTACTGAAACTTAGCTTATAAAACTAAACTATTATTTTTTTATCTATTTTTGAGATAAAAGTGTTATATTATACTACCGTAAGCTTCAATATTATTAAAATTACTTTTTAAGTATTAGATAATTATCGCGTGTAATAAAATAAATGAAATCAAAATAGAAACGTGGAGCTAAATTTTTACGACCGAATGGGTCGATGAAGTATTAACACAAAATTGGACCAATTCCTGAACATTCAGTTTCTAACGAAATCGTCGAGATGCAATCTCGCAGGTCTGCGATGGATTCGACAGCAGGCAGAGACAGCAGCTATTGTAGGTTGTGTGTCGCGCGGCAAGGCAACATTGTAAACGATCCCGTTGCGAGAACGCCGCGGTGTAATCCGACAAGAGACAAACCAATCGAACGGGAACGAGGGGGGCCATTGAATTCGTCGGTGTAACGTCCTACGCCACTGGGCGTGCACAATTCCAAAGGCTTCCGAGGAACACCCGGGCAGGATTCACGCGTGGCCTGCATTTTCTAGAGCCGGGCCGCCGCGTTCCCCCCATCCCCCCGCCCCTCGGCTACCGTTCTGCGTACGGAGCGACCTAAGAAGGGCCCACGCAGACCCGTGGCACGGCCCTGCGCCGCCAACGCTCCCGGCTGCCTCATAATTCTGCCAGACCCGGCAACAGAAAAAATCGAATCGCGGCCAGATTTCCATTCCGCGGCCCACGGATTCCCGTGAATCGCTTCTTCTTCCCGCTCCCCCTGTCACGAATAAAAACGTCTAGCATGATAAATCTCTCGTGGAACGTCCGACGTTAATACGGCGCTGATTGGATGTTTCTATTAACCCTCGCCCGGTCCCTCCTTTAAAGCAACGTCGACGTCTTGGTGCTCGTTTTTTCGATATTTGCATTAAATGGCGAGAAGTCGCCTGGAACGAGCGTGGTCGTTTATCATCCTTCGCGTTATTTTCGGAAATGTTCCAGGCGTTTTTTTACAATTTTTGGTTACGTTCGACAAATTTGTTCTATTTGTGAAGATATGTTTTAGCGTTTTGGAAACACGTACATATCTGGTTCAGATAATTCTAGACTCTTTAGCGTGTCAAAGATACTCAAAATTACACTATTGTACAAAGTTTATACAGAACTTGTACATCATGCTTAACCATTTTATAACTTAAATCAGAGAATTGTAATAGTTATGGATCCATATAATTTATTTACTGGAACGGAAAATTTATTGAACAATTGAATTGTCTATGGTTAGTTCTACGTAATTCTTGTCTCAACACAGAACGATGTCAATCGGTGTATGTTATCTAAATAATAGAAGATGGATGCATATTCTCTAGTCAAATATGTTCTAACGAAGAGACTCTTATTACTTCAAAATGATAATTAAAAAAATAAATTTTGAACATATCAGAGTGGAGTGTTTCGAAATTCTTCATTTTCTTCTAAATTAGAAAAATTCTTTAAAGAAACTATATCTATTAATGCTTTTAAAATATCAACCTGATGGAAAAAGGATCATTGACATTTTTGAATATCGTCTAACCTCAAAGTGATTTATCAGCTAGTATTCCTCACTGTTGTTTTATATCAATGCCATTCAAAATTTGGCTAAGATAAATAAATGACATAAAAATGACATTAAATGACAAAGAATTTGAATTCTCCACCTATACAATAATTTTTTAATAAAATCTAATCGCCACTTTCAATTACAATCGACTTCTCTAAATTCTCTTCTACAATAATTAACCCTTTGCACTCGAAAGGTGACTCTCAGGCACCACTAATATTGTTCTTTCACCCTTTAAAATAATTTTTACAACAACAATGTTTAATTTTAGAAAAATTGTTAAATATGGCACAGTCAGCACGAATAACGAGAATTAAATTGGTATATATAAAATAAACTTCGTCCCTGAAAATGAAAATGCTATAAGACAGAAGAATTATTTTAGATTTAGAGCTAAAATGGCTTCGAGTGCAAAGGGTTAAACATTACTATGCATTCATGTCGAAAACGACAAGTGCAACGTACATTCAACTCGCCAGAGTTATTAAACGATGGAAGACATTTGCATCTAACTTACGTTCCTTACAATCAACATGAATCATCTCGAGCCCTTGCATAAAGATCTAATAATCCGAGTGGAGATTGCGGAGACAGGGGGCCCCGCGTTGAATTTACCGCTGCAGGCGACCGAGAAATAGACGCGGGAACGATAAGGCCCCTCGTACGTCTTTCTCGCATTCTACCGAGGGAGGGGGGGGGGGGGGGGGGGGGTTGGTCGGTCGAGGGGGTACCCCCGTCCCGCATTCCTCGTCAATTTCTTTTTCTGGGTGCCTGGGCCGGTGTGTCGACGCGAGGAACGCGACCCCGCGCCGGCTGACCTTCATTGTTTTTCCATCGGCTCCTTTGCTTCCTTTTACGATGCACCGTGAATCCAGCGTCCCATCCGGAACAAGCCGGATCCGCAACCAATTATTCCTGATCCGTGGATTCCCCGGACGGGGAGAAAAAAATGCCTGAATCGATTACGATTCCGCGATAGAGTCGAATGGCGCGGGGGCGGCGCGACCGCGGCGGATCCGCTCGAGTGGGAGTAACCGTGATTTTCGAGCGCGCGGACGTTCTGTATCGAGCTCTCCATTGTTCTGGAAAATTAGCCGAACGATCGGCGAAATTGTTGCTGGAGCAAGACGAGACCATCGTTGAACGTTGCTCGGATGGATGTCCGCCCACGCTGCGTTTCCATCGAGATTCGATCTTTCATATTTCCTGCGAGTAATTCCTTCTTTCCGTCTTTTTGACGTTAATTCAGAATGCGAAGATCGTACCCTTGTATTGGGTGCCGGATAAAAGTCCTTTTTTTGAATCCACAAGAAAAGTCAATTAACACTTCACCGACCTACAAATCGTCTTTTTATTACGATTGGGTAGCCTGCGAATCGATTCTTATGATAATCAATAATTTGATATCTATTACCAAGATAAATGTGTTGGATTGTACTACCGTAAGCTTCAATATTATTATATTATTATATAAGTTCTTTAATATTAAATATTTTCCGTGACTAATAAAATAAATCAAATCAAAATGGAAACGAAAATTTACCATTGTGCTGAATATTTACGACCAAGTGACTGGTCGGTAAAGTGTTAATACGAATTATTTAAAATTTCTTAAAAATTATTATTAATACGAGTTTATTAAAAAATTCGATGAATCTTCAGTAACTCGTTTGTGTTTAACCCCTTGCCGCACTTTAACGAGTCAGACTCGTTATGGAGATTTCTAGTAATAAGCTATCAGGTATGAATATTCATTCGTTCCTTTAACTGGGAATAAAATTTTATTCCCTCGTTACCAATATTTAAACATTTAAGTAGATGTAAGGAACTTCTAAACTTCTAAAGAAAATGGCACGGCAAGGGGTTAATACGATGCTACAACCTCGAACGTTTCATCAAAGTGAAGTATCTTATAAGACAGCATTTGCTTTTCACATTAAAGAGCTATGATAAACAAATTGGCGTCAAAATTAATTTCCTGCGCGAATGATTCCATCACTCGGGTCAAAGTGTTAAAAGAAGCTTCCATCGCGTTACTATGTAATTCGCGCGTGAAATTACCATCGCTGCTAAAACATTGACCAAAAAATCTGCAGTTATTAATCAGAAATATTTAGAAGACTTATTGAATAGAAAACACGCGAAACGCTAAGAAACGGAAGACAGGGAACACGTTTCCCGTCGGGTACGTTTCTCGGCTCGGCGATCACGGTCGATCGACATATACCCGCCAAGAAGAGCCGCGCTCGCGCGCGCGCGATTCGTTCGGGTGCCCCGTTCCGACCGCGTCTAAACGGCCAATCCAATCTAAATAGCGAATCCCTTCGCGGCACGAAACTTTCACCCGTTTAATAGCAAAGTTTATATCGCTTGCTCGGCATCATCGGAACGTCTTTATCTTCGGGGCAGCTTGATAAATGCCCGGCCGACGCCATTAATTCCGTTGCCGCCGCGATTAAAATAGCCGGCGTGGATTACCGGAGAATTAAATCCGGCTCGGTCACGGTGCGGTGGTGCGCTTGCTTTCGATCGCGCTCTCTCTCTCTCTCTCTCTCTTTCTCTCTCTCTGTCTCCCCTCTCCCCCTGAATTACACGTGTGCCGGGGCACCGATCGTCGAACGTCGGATCGCATTAATTACGTGATGTAACCGCGGGATCGCGGGCCTTTTGCGCGCGGCGAGACCGTGCCACGCTCCGTTTCGGTGTCGGCGAACTTTCTGATTTCGTTGTCGGCGGCGGCGAGAACTCGAGATTAATACGTGATCGTAAATAACAATCGATCGTACACCCCCGCGTCGTCCGCGAGATCAGCGATTCCCAGGCTCGCGAACGCTGTCATTTCTTGCGAGCAGTATTTCATCGTTGCCTGACGGGTATCTTAACAGGCTGTTCCCATTCTTAGGCGTCGGAAATCAATTCTTCTGTTCTTTTTTTCTTTTCAGACGCCAGCAACTGCGAAAGATTCGCCTAAGGATTGCTCGTTCAATCGACTAACCAGTTATTACTAGATTCATTTCGCATGCGCTTGCGTTGTTGTAATGCGCTGTGTAGCGCAGAAAATGATCGACGCTTGTAACAAAGTGTAGACGACGGATTTTAGACGTTTATGTGGAGAAGGACTGGATGAAATGAATTTTTTAAATTATTGGAATTATTATAGAGGGATGATAGACATTTTTATCAGGCTTAAGTTTCTTATAATTAATCTTGATGATTTTTATTTATTCTACAAATCTACAGACTAATATTTCTATGCGGTTTGAAGAATACTCCGACTGTTTATTGGCAATTTGCATATTATACCTATTAATTCTATCTGTTTCTATAGCGACTCTTTACACATAAAAAATGATTTTGTACTTTATACCCTCAGATTTTGTGCAAAAAGTCCCTAACCTAGTCAGGACGATAGCTGATTGCAAGTTCCACATATTTGACCCTTTGCACTCGAATGGTGACTCTGAGGCACCACTAAAATTGTTACGGCACGTTTCAATATAATTTTTATATTATGAAAAATTAGATTACAAAAATTATTAAAAGTATAACTGTTGTTGCATGAGTTACAAGATTCAATTTCATATGCATAAAATATACTTTTATCCTATAATATAGAAATGCTATTATCAGATAAGGTATTTTAGAATTACAGTTAAAATGGCTTCCAGTGCAAAGGGTTAAAACCGCGCTTCCCGAATCATTTCGCTAAAAAGTCGCTTTCACATTTTGCATATCAGGCAGACGTCCTCCTGCTTCCGCCAAATTAAAGATACGACTACTTCGCATTACGCTGAGAGACGCGAGCATGTTCGCTCGTTGCGAAATTTTCCAGCAACGATTAGCGTTCGACGGCGAAGCGAAACTCGGCGTCGCGCCTCGACCCGAAGGTAATCTCTCGCCGAAAAGCCTCGTTGCTTGTCGATCTTTTCGGACCACGGTCTCGTTAATCAGCTCTCGGAAACGGAAAACCGTGCGGTGCCCGTAGGCAGGCCTAGATCGTTCAACCGCCACCGTGCGCGAATTTATGCGGCCCGATAGCACGCGCGCGGCCGGTGTAAAAGCTGATATCGCGGGCCTTTTAATGCCGTTGCGTAAGAAAAGATTTACGGTAATCGCGACTTTTCAGGCGAACGTGCTGCCGGAAACAGCGGCGGAACGTTGATCACCGCCAGCAACCGGCGCACGGAATATTTCATTTAATCCCGTTTACGCGGGCTGATCGACGTGCGCGCGTCTGTTCCGGATTACGGGCTCGTTCGGGACACGATGATGCCTGGAACACCGCTTTCCGCGTCTCCGTAGCGGATCACGGGCGAATGGTACAGCTTCGCGATCTTTGAGAATTGCGAACAGCTTCACGATCTTTAATAATTGCGAACGCCTGCGAACAGCTTCGCCATTTTTAACCCCTTGCACAATAATAACGAGTCATTTCTTCTAAATCGAAATCAAATTGGATTTTTCCATTATCGAAGTTTAGAAAAGTTTAATAAAAACAGTAAAAAAGTTTAAATAAAGATAGTAGAAAAAATAAAAATTATCTGGTCCTATTAAGGAAAATATTAAGGACGAATGAGTATTAATCAACGCAGCGTGGAAGGAGTCGTAGAGCAAGGGGTTAAGAATTGTGAACGCCTGGAATAACTTCGCGATCTTTAAGAATTGTGAACGCCTGGAACAACTTCGCGATCTTTAAGAATTGCGAACGCCTGCGAACAGCTTCCTCATTCACCTTAATTTGTCTTCGCGATACTAACAATTTCGAGAATTATGCCATGGAATTTAAACTAGGATAATTACGAAAAATCGCTTAAAAATACAATTATTTAGACACTGCCATGCATTGGGGACGATTTTTTAATATATTAGAGTAACTATTATTTAATGATACTTTATTCCATAACGTTTTGATATTTTCATTATTACCTTGACATAACCTTAAAATATTGATACTTGTAAAAATGCCGATCTTAATTCGCAAGATATAGTGGATCAAGCACATTTTGAATACCTTTAGAAAACAAATATTCCAATAGACGAAAAATATATCTATTATTTTTGCTATTTACTATAAGGAGTAATATTTTCTTTCGCATAATTTTTATCTTATTTTTGCCCTACGTATTACGGATGAATAAATAAATACCTAATAAGATATGCAGCTGCAATGACTTAAATCGCTGTGTTAAAGGAAACTAACCGGAATAACATTACACTAAGTACCTAGTTTCATTTTATTATCGTACCATTTCTAGTAAAAATGGCTTATATAATGGACAAGAGCTGTAACACGTAAATCGATCTCGTAACGCTCGTTCTAGTTCCACGGAAGAATTAGAAGGATAGACCAATCCATTTCTTAACGATTTATGGTAACTATTACTGTGAAATAATTGCTTCTTGAGCTGTTCGATTTAATTCATCCGATCTCATTCCTTCACGTTAAAGTAGACGAATTTATGCAACGTATAATTGTATATCTCCGCAATTATTTCTCTGTCTTCGAAGAATAGATCGCAGACTAAGTGCTGCGGTGACCTAATTACCGGCGCAGTCTCAACGAGCGTATTAACATATCGTATATCGTATATCAAACCGTGAGGTGGCACTCGGTTGGAAAACGTTCTTCGCCTATACGATACAATTTTGTAAACTTTCTGATATTTACCTTTTTGATTAGGAGTAATATTGTAGTGAAAAGCCGAAACGTTGCTTTTCTTTTATCAGAATTTTAAACCAGTTATTAAGGATTGAAAAGTATTTTTCAAGGAATGCTCGTGCAAACAACCCTTTGAAGGAACTATCAAGATAATCGAATTGGTGGAACGTTGTTACATACTATAAAAGATTTATTGAAAATATCTATTTTCTATTGTTTTCAAGTATATTAACACTTTACCGAACGGTAACCTATAAATCGGCTATTCACCCCGACCGGTAGCCTGTGAATCGGTTGTCATAGTAATCATTAATTTTCTATCTATTATCGACGTATTATTATACAATATAATTTTTTAAACATTAGATATCTCTCATGATGGATAAAATAAATATCGTTTAATGCTAATATTACGGAAATAGAAAAATGTTCACTGCCGACTGACCGATCGGTAAATTCTTGAGAAAAATTTTCTATAATTTTCCTTTCGCACATCAACTGTGTAAAATCGTTTAGCATACAAAACGAATTAAGAAACGGTGCGTGGACCGATTTTAATCTGCGACACGCGTCGACCGGTGCAAAAATAAATCCGTTTTCTGAAATCCGTTCCGCGCTTCTTTCCGCGGACCCTTTATTCGCCCGAGAAACTCGAGACGTTGCGCGCGTCTCTAGAAGAATCCGGTCGCGTTACCTAACAATCGTCCCAGAAAAAGACGTCACCGAACGGGGACGACGGTCCGGGGCGAGTTAAAACCGCGGTCCCTAAATCATAAGCGTTAATTGCGAGAGTTGCCGCCGCCTCGAGTTTCGCCGCAATAAATCCGCGCGTGCAGCACGCGCTCTCTCGTCCCCCTCGAGAGAGCGGAGGGTTGTTCCCTCCCTTGTTCGCCTTTCCTCACCTTTCCGCCAACAGGTTTATCGCGCCGACTCGGATTGCAAGGTCGCGACCATCGCCGCGGAATCCCGGCCGGTGAGGAACGGCTGTCAGTGGATTTGTTAGGCGGCCGTGTAATAAGTTCGCGGAATCGGTGGCTTGCGCCGCCTCGGTGTCGCGTTTCGAGGCCGGGACGCGCGAGAGAACGACCCTCGGGTTTCCTGCGACAGCCTCGTTGGAATTCGTTGTTCCTCGAAGCTCGCCGATCGGCCGTCTTTCCGATACAAAGAATGTCGGAGAAAAAATTATTTAACCCTTTGCACTCGAACGGTGACTCTGAGGCACCCATAAAATTGTTACGGTACATTCTAAAATAATTTTTATAGTATGAAAAATTAAATTTCAAAAATTATTAAAAGTGTAACTGTTGTTGCATGAGTTACAAGATTCAATTTCATATGCATAAAAAACATTTTGTCATTTGAAATGAAAATGCTGTATGTCAGAAAAATGATTTTAGAATTACAGTAAAAATGGCTTCGAGTGCAAAGAGTTAATAGACTCTAACGACCGAGAGGTAGTGGGGAAGTTACGAAAATGGGGTAAAATGCGAGCGCGTGATTATGGTTGCGACTAGTCTCAATTTGGAATCATACAATTCAGAGCTGCTCAACATGCTTCGCGCGGTGGGTAATGGAACAGCCACGCGCCGAGGGCGAACCTACTGGCAACGTCTTATCGCTGACGTCAGAGAAGAAAAACTCAAGTGTTTACGTTTTTCATGCTAGGGTTCGTTCTATTTCTCTTAATCCCGACATTATTTATGACAGGTCGCTGTCACATTCCTCAGCCGAACAACGTGTAATGGCAACACCGTCCTAAAACTGCTCGAAATCTGCCCGAGCCTTTACGGACTAAATAGTATATCCCTTAGCGGACGGCTGGCGGATATATCCGCCCAAAATACTGCGCACTCCAATTCCCGTCGTCCACAGCGAAGCTCGCCCGTCGAGCGCCGCCGTCCGCAAAGGGATATAAATGAAGACAGTCTGAAATATTCCATATCAGAGTTTATTAATTCGAAAGATCAGAATTTGTTTAAGACAGGCATTTCTGTATTGATATTTTGTCGAAAAGTGTGCGGTAAAGCAAACGGGGCATATTTTGATTAAATCAACAGCTTTTGAAAAAAGATAATAAAATCTTAGTGGTTAGAACGCTTCTGGATACGTTGAAATTCGTCGATACCGAAGGGCACATAATTACCTTTAATTCTTATGGTGTGTCATGAATTTTTGTAAGAATTGTGCATTGCATAAAAATGAAACTATATGCATTTATTGATAAATATTAATAAACGTGTTACATAGATGTATATTCCTGGGTGCAGTCAATCTCAAAGTAGGTCTAAAATTTGTATCTCAACAACGAAAATAATAACCCAATTCCCGCCGCAATTAAAAAATCAATAAAATTATAAAAATATACTAAAGTACTATATTTACCATTACTATCATTATACCATTAATATTATAAATTTAAATTAATATTTGTGTTTCAAAAAAAGGACAATGGGTTCTTTGAATTTCTTCTTAATATAACTACTTTTATTCGTTTTACCCTTTTAATATTATTTTCGCAAATACAACGACCAGGTAAACGACGCAACAGCTGAGCGATCGAGCATTCGAACGATTCTATAGGTACACGGTCGCGTAAGTAATCAAACACGGGAAGAACAGTTAACAGAGCGAACGGTTCGCTTTGTGAAGCTTGTTATTTGAATTCTTGTTATATGCGCATCCAGAATGTGATCTAGTTGGAGCCCGATACAGTTACACCAGAGTACTAAACAAATGCGCGTGCACCTCTCCTGTGTAACGTCGTTCCGGAGAAGTGTTCGCAACAGCGGTCGCGAGTACAAAAGGCGAGATACCACCGTCAATGCCCGTGACAGCGACGTTTCACGATTTTGAAACGTCGGGGAATTGGGTCAGCCCCGGTAGGCAGCACCCCGTGATTTAGTATTCTCGGAATGTCATCTCGCATCAAAATATATAAAGTCGAACGTACGAAGCAGCCATTGTGAAAGGTAACGGTCGAGCGACGCGCGTCTGACAGATCGTTAAACTCCGCTTCGAGCGAGGCGCTCGAACGATGAGACTCCCTCGGGAGTGATTACGGCGCTTCCCTCTCTCACGAAATATCATATCTTCCGAAAACGCTACGCCGCCGTCGTCGAGAGACCACGCTTTCGATCTTAGATAATTCCTTTCTTCCGATCGCGGCCGATGCAGCTGCGCTCCCCATCCTCGACGCTCGTTGCGCATTGATCAGGCTCCATTCAGATCAAGTCAGGCCTCGGCAACGATCTGATAAATTAGTTTCCTATCCGATTGCCCCATCTCTAAAAAGCATCGCGCTTCTGTCATCGTACCAACCCGATCATCGATTAGTATAAGGTTTTGATCTCGCCTAGGATAATTCGGTGCTCGATTTGCTCGAACTGCATACTACGATTGCATTCTGCGTCTTCGCAGCTCGTTGCATACGGCTCCATTTAGATCAGCAATGTCGCGCTCTCGCTCTTTCGCTCTCGCTCGGCTTCGTCCAGACAGACGGCGATTAGGTTTGTTGCTCGTTTTCGCCGGGCCGCGGCAACGATCTGATAATTTAGGCTCGCGTGCACGCCGGTTCGTTTTGTTGCGCCAGTCGTCCGATGAGTTTATTAGCGGGCTCCCCCCTCCCCCCTCGCGCCACCGTTGCAACGTGAACGCCGATTCATAAAACGCGCGTGTACAATATCGGCTTCTCGTTCGCCTGATTGCGGTGGACCACGGTTATTCCGCCGTGGATCCCGGGCCCCGGGTAAAAAATCGCTGATCACCGCCATCCGATTCCGTTCCGCCGTTTTAATGGATTTTCGTGCCGCTTTACTTTGTAATCGCGAAACGGGTTCCAGGATTTGATTTAAAACCGCGCAAACTATTATACGCGCGCGTTTGTTTTTGCCCGAAGTTGTTGCAGCGTAGAGCACCGGCCTTCTATAATGTGCGACTATCGGGTGAGATTGCGGGTCGATTAAAAGGCGAATTATGGCGGAGACTCGAGAGGTTCAAGGATGCGCACGGTTGCAACGGATGCTTTTTTTTTTATTTTCGTTGGCGTTCGAGCGATAATCGCACCGACCAGATTCTAAGTATTATCCGCGATTCATGGCGCAGCTGCTACCGACGATCTTACCTGACAATGCTATAATGTGCTGCTTGTCGAGATCCTGAAGAGTAACATGCTAGTTTTCTTCGGTTTTTGGAAACGGTAATTCTACGTCGTTATCTGACGCTTAAGGACAATTTATACCAACCATATTATCGATAATTTTACCTTTATCCTTCTCTTCACATTTAATTAAACAGCTACGAATTTATTATTACGTACAGACTTATTAGAATTTCTAATATGATAGGATTTACATCTGTTTTGCAATCGAGGACGTTATACATTGCAATGTTTAAATTTCGTTTCGTATTTCGGAGTAAACGTAATTTTTTTTAAATTGTAAATTCGTCAGTGATTTTAATTTTTCGAATTACATAAATTTTCTGTATTCGTGCAGAGAAATTCGGATTATGGAGGATTAAATAATCAGACGATGTTTCTACTTTTTAACCTGCTGATTTAGGACCCTAATAATTATTAAAAACTACTCTCGCAGTGTAAAGTGTTTTACGAAAATTATATAGAACGATCGAACCCACCGCTAATATACATTTCTTTATAACGATGGCAAAACTGAAATTACTTATTGTTATTCCTATAATAATATACATAATAATAATCTATGTATACTTGACTAAAAAAGCTTATCCAAAAATTCTTAGCATAAACGTTTTCACCAGAAGCGTTAAATAAAATAAAAGAGATATCAAACGTTATAAAAGAAAGAATAAGATACCAATCACATTTCACGAAGAGAAAGGCTGGAAATTTATTGCTCCGCCAGTCCTGTCGGTCGAGAATTTTTCGGCGCCGGCATATTCAAGATCATCGTTCTCCTAAGAAGTTTCAACGAGTCATCGATCCCAGCAGACCGCGTCCCACCGCTGAAAATAACTCTCTCGTTGGGAGTTTTGACGGTTCCGACAGTTGAAATTACACGTTCCGCTGCAGGGTTGCGTGCGCGCCGAGGGAATCAGGTAGAATGCGATTACTGCAACTACTATTAAACTATTACTAAGAACCGCTGCAGCGTGCGGCCGGATATTTTGTTGTCGGCCGCGCGATGCGACTCGGCTGTCCGCTCAGGAACCAGAATAATTGGCCCCGATCCTCGTCGCTGGACGCCTCGATATTTTCGCCACACTTTTACTCGCTAATTGCCGGTTTAATACCAATTATAATTAACCGGCCGCGCACGGATATCTCCTCTCGGGAAACGCGGCGAGATTACTGGCAATTGCGCCACGGGATTACGAATTTTTATTTCGTAAAAGTAGACGCGAATATTTTTATTTGAATTAAATAGCATTACTTAAAATTCTGTTTAATTTCTTGAACTATAACGATTCAGATTTGCGATGGAAGCTTTATAAGAGACTATAGGTTTTTGGTATTATTTATTTTGTAATAAATAATCCAGTAATCTATTATATGTGAACATTTATTTCTGTCTTCTAAATCAAAATAAAATTTGAATATTTTGCTAGGAAAATGTAAGAATGAAAGTTACGTGAGAAATAAAAAAGATCTCGTTCTATTGAAAAAGTTATTCAGAAGAAGCGCTAGTTAACGTAGCTGAGTAAATACGTGCGAGTTTCTAGCGTGAGAGAATTTTGCGAACGCTAAACATTTCTAGGCAGTATTTCAAAACGCTTTGATCTCGATGCACCGAGTTGAATAAATTGAAATTATTCCTCCTTTGAAGCGCGGAGGATCATACCCGTTCTTAAATTCATCTCGAGGCGGAATAAAGGGTGACAAACGTCGCGGGAAACCGTGGATCGGCCGAATTCTCGGTGTATTATTTAAGCGTCGCGTATTTCAGTCGAAAAAGGATCGTAACTCTGTCTCCGGCGGGTCTATTCAAGCGGGTTCTTATTATGCAAAACTACGTCGCCGACACGCCTACCATAACGAATCCAATTTAACGCACGCTAAAGATCCGCGCGTTCCTAGCAGTTGCGCGCGCCGGTGCCCGAATAGTACCGTGCTTTTATATTCAATTTATTAGTCGTGAAAGCGACACCGGCCGAACCGGGATCGGGTTTACGGTCTTTGTGCTCCGTCAAATTCGAGGGTCGCGAAACTCCGTTCGCCAAGATGGCCGCGTCGTCGGGCACCGCGCACGCGCACGCGCGCGCATCGCCGACACCGCGCCGCGGCTCGTTCAATATCGCCTAACTTATTACGACTTGTCAACGCGGACCCCGGCGTATTCATCAACCCTCCCCCTCCGGGGGGAACCCGACACTCACTCATTAGCCTAACCGAGAGAGCCGGATCGCTACTAACTCGCGGAACGATCGCTTATTATCGGTTTTTTTCCAAGACTCCCGGGCTCGTACACGCGCGTATACTTTCGCTCGTTACTAAACCGTTCGGCATTTTGCAACCCGTTGAAACTCCGTGGAATGCGTGCGCGAAACTGCGAACTGGACGTCTCTCCTTTGTGTCTGACTTCGGGGGAGCCTCGCGATATCACCCGTTCGCCGGATGCAGATTTATTGCGAGCAATCTCAGGTGATCAGGTCGCTTCAACATCGATCGAGAAATTTATTCCGAAACCGTTGCTTTCTTTCTTGCGAAATGTATTGGCACTTGCTTGGATGGAAATTGGGATATCGTAGGATTTGATTTAATCCTTTGACTACTGTTGGCGTCTATTGGCGTCCGAAACATGTGGCTTCCCGGTACTGTAGGCGCCAATAGGCGTCAAGATCAAATTTCGCCCCCAGTTATTATTAAATTTGATTAATTATATATCGTGTAATATTTATGTTATATATTGTAAGAAAAGCTTAAAATTATTGCTCACTTCAAGTAATATCGGTTTAATGTAATAGAATTCATTATATTGAATATTTTAATATTCAAAAACATAATAGTCGAAAAATTACGGCTATGCCAAAGTCTGCCATAGCCAAAGGGTTAAAGTAGAGACGTGCTAACGTCGCGTCACGCGTAATTGTTAGAATGATATCCGCCCACGTATGGCGATATGTTGATGACATGACGTGAAAATGATTCGGTCCTATCAGATTCGACGTAGGATCACAATTTTCGAATGTTGGTCGATTTTACGTGGTTTTGCGTGATGCAATAGAATTCTAAGAAATAAATGACTATAGTAAAACTCTTAAGAATCTGTAGCTACTTCTAGGGCACGTGAGTCATCCTCTAGCTTAAACATAAATTAACCCTTTGCACTCGAGTGGCGACTGTGAGACACCATAAAATTGTTCTATCACGTTGCAAAATAATCTTTATACTATTAAAATTTGCATTTTAGGAAATGTTAAGGTTATGTTCTGTCGATACGAATGACGAGAATCAATTACATATGCATAAAATATACATTGTTATTTAAAATGGAAATGCTATAAAGCCAGAAAAATTGCTTCAGATTTCCAGTTAAAATGGCTTCGAGTGCAAAGGGTTAAACGAAGTCTGAATTGCTGTGATAAAATTATAATAAATAAAGCAGACTAGAAAAAGACTTCAAACAATTCGCATCACCTTTCAGAACATATTGAATTATTCTACACCTTAATAAAAAAATTAAATCGAATGCAAAGTGCTGTAATAAAATTGTAACAAACATGTGGCTCTAGCAAACTACTTGTCCTTCTAGGACACCTCGAGTCTGGTTACGGCAAAGAACAGCGATCACGATGATCCGGTGGCTGCATCTTTGAACTTGCAGATGCCCGGTTGCATATGCGCATACACATAAATATACATCGTCACGAGTCCTTCGTCTCCCTTTCACGATTTCATTCGGTTGACCATAGAGACGTTTCCGCAGCAAGAAGAAGAAGAAGAAGAATCGAACAAACAAACAAAAAAAGGGAGAAAAAAAAGCCGAAGGAAACGGTCTCGCTGGATGCCTTCTTCTTCCTCCGGTGGCGGTAAACGTCATCGATCTTGATCGCCGGCCGCGTAACGACTGCCGATTGTGCTCGGACACGACGGGCCTGAATAAACGCGGAAGAATCTGGGACGGGACCCCCCCCCCCTCTATCCGTATCTCTGTCATCGCTGGATACGTCGTGATAACCGATGATATATGGCCGATTGTTCCAAGCCGAACCGCGAATCTTCGGGAGCGCGCGCGCGCACGCGCACGGCTGACCCAGATCTCTCGCTTGTTCCCGACGAATGATGACGGTCAATACGACGCGGCGTTACCGTTTTTCGTTCGCGCGCGCACCGTGCGCCGCGGCGCGCCGCGCATCGTCGTCGTCCCAACCGTCCCCGTCGGGACGAAAGCGTTCCGTGGGGGAGATCGCGAACCCGGCGTGGGCAGCAATTTTTCTCGAGTGACAAATGAAAGTAATCTGTTAGCCGCGGGTACGCTTGCGGGGGAAGCCGGCCGAAGGGAGCGCGTCGTGTACCCGGTTGTACGTCGGATTTTCTGAAAGAACTGTTTCGCAACGGCGCCGGTTTTCTTTTCACTTTTTAATTGGTCGGCGTGTTGCGACGCTCGCGATGCCGACGGACGTCATCCAGCGGTTCTGATGAACGGTATTAATGCCGCGATTAGAGGAGACCGTTGCCCAAGAAGAACTTCTGCCGCGTTCTCGCCTCAACTTTTTCCAAAGTCCCTTCTATTCTAACTTTTTTTTCTCTCGGACGATTTTAATATTTTATATAACGATTTTTAATAAGAGAAAAGAAACATGGATTAGAATTTAAGATAGAATAATTAAAGAAAGAGACCTTGTATCTTTTAAATAATGCGGACAATTTTTATTTTGCATGAGAGTTCGCAGTCTAATTGCAACATGCAAGTGATTCAATTTAGCGAAATTTATCGACAGAAAATATCGAGAGACGATATTTCATATCGAATTAGAAACATTACAGTCGCGGGTTTCGTTGTGGGAGACTCGAAGCGCGAGCGTTGGGAATTTTTCAAGCGCTCGATTAATAGCAATTAATTTTATATAAAAATGATAAGTTATAACACAATGGCGGTTTTATTGAAAATTCTGCGTGGCTGGCTGCCGCGGTATGTGGAAAATGTAATATTATCTCGGATATGTTCGGTTCAAATTTTAATAGCCGCTCGGGAATGCGTGGTGAATTGCATGAAAATAGAGAACGCGAGCGGGCATTGCTGTTCGCGCGCGTGTGCAATACGGATACGGCGGGGGGGCAGCAGTGTCGGTAGCTTTGCTCGAGTGATTTCAATGCGTGGTCGTGCGGTGTCGCTGTGGGTTACGCATAGCAAGCAGGAGCATTCCTCGTAAGACATTAATTCAACGATTCGGATACTTTTGCTTATCGTTCTTACAATCATATCTTGCGAACATAATCGCCAATAACCCGTGAGCATCGATAAAATCCTAGAAAGATTTTATTCGCCGTGATCGTTGGACAAAATAATTAAAACAAGGCCGACGCAATTTTAAATCTACGGCACCGTAAACCAACGCAGGTACACGTGATCAGCGAAATAAAACTAGTACGATATGAAAATTCCATGCGGTAGAAAAATTAAAATTCGGAACGCCGTTAATTCGCTTGTTTGCCTTCTCTCGCGCGGGGCTGAAAAATTCCCCGCGCGGACGCATGAAAAATTCGCTGGTCGGCTAACAACGGTGTTCGAATTAATTCGAGCACGAACCCGCCACTGTTTGTACACGTGGGAACATCGTGCCCCACCCACGAGACAATCGATCCTTGTTAGCAAGGTGTCGATGAGGCGCGCCCTCCGCCGTATCCGCGAATCATTAGGCACGGCCGGTAATTTGGGAATGGGTTTATCGAGTTTATAGAGATCGGGGCGCGATAGCCTGCGTCGCTATTAGCACGGCTCATTATTGTTCGCGCGGGCCCGGAACGCGGCCGGGGAGGTTAAACAAGCACCGGTGAGAGGTTTTCTCGGATTTTATCTTGACGCGGACACGCCTTGCGTTCGATTCTACGAGCTCGCGCCTACTACCCGGGACAATGTACTTCTCCCCGCGAACAAATTGATTAGTATAACGCCGCCGGTAGTGGCGTGCGTGCGTGTGTGCGCGCGCGCACGCGATCCCCGGTCCGCTTCGGATCACCTTGGACGCGCTGGGGTCCGGACGGTTTCTGCGATGACATTCGTAAACCGCCGATTAAATCGGCTTTAACGATCTCCGTCCGCTCGGGGTACCCGCTCGCGTAGATTAAACCTCGCTCGATCGATATCTTAATTAACCTCCCGACCGATCAATTAAGTCGAAAGACTTGCTCATTTTTATCGTGGCCGAACACGCGAGCGACGCCGCCGTGGTTTTCGACACGGGGACGAGACGCGAAGAATTTTATCGGGTGATGATGTCAGCTAGAAACATCGATGCCGGAGAGTGGTATCGTCGTGGAAAGTACTTGTATGGAAAGATAGAGCCTGCTAGACAGTGTAAAAACTGAAGTCTCGAGGTTGAAGTAGTCCTCGTGATGATCCGTGACACGAACTTAATTGATCCATCGCCGAGACCGCTGAAAAACAGAGTTGCTAAGATGTTGGCCGACGAGTCGGCCGTGTTGACCCGAGGCGGCCTTCACGATCGCCGGACTGCCGATCTTCTCTACGTTCTCGCAGTTCTCTGTTCCACCTATTCGTCTTCATCGTGAAGACGTAAAATTGGTTATTAACGATTTTACTCCGTAACAAATCTTTCTAACGAATAATTTAGCGTAATCGAATTAATTTTTCTTAACAGTGCTTTAACTTGATCAAAACCTAGAACATCCAATCATAAACCAATAATCGTCACTTCAAGCACATGTACAATTATACTAACTTCCGATGCTGCAATTGCATTTGTCCACATCGATGCAATAGAGGACGTAGTTATTTTATGACTTATCTAGACAGACAATTTCTACGAAGAGGATGGGATAGGAAACAAGATAGTCACTAGTTTTTTTTTGTGTAATTTTCACTCGTTCATATTATTTTTCATTCGCTTCAAGACAGCAAGATAGTGACGTTGTCTATGTCAGCCAAAAATTGTTTACACAATGTTAATTTGTTCCAAAGAAGTGAAGAGATCGATGTTATCCATGTTGCCAAAGTTGCATACATTTTAATTTGCTGCAGGTGAGAGAAGAAAGCAGCGTGGCGTGAACTATCCAAAAATTGTTCACATAATTTTAACTCTTTGCAAAGAGAAGAAGACATAAAGGTTTCCTACGATAGCTAAATATTGTCCATATAACTTATTCCAAAGAAGAGAAGAGAGTGCCATTGCCACTGTCCAAAAGTAGAATCGCATAATTTGAACTTGTTCCGAAGAAGAGAGGAAATCGTCATCGCTTATTTTACCAAAAAATTATTTGTATAATAATTCTGACTTGTTCCAAAGAACATAAAGAACATAACCTTAACTTATTCCAAAGAAGAGAAGAGAGTGCCATTTCCTACACTGTCTAAAAGTAGTATCGCATAATTTGAACTTGTTCCGAAGAAGAGAACAGATCGCCATCGCTTATTTTACCAAACAATTATTTGTATAATAATTCTGACTCGTTCCAAAGAACATAAAGAACATAACCTTAACTTATTCCAAAGAAGAGAAGAGAGTGCCATTTCCTACACTGTCCAAAAGTAATATCGCATAATTTAAACTTGTTCCGAAGAAGAGAAGAGATCGCCATCGCGTATTTTACCCGAACCTTGCCCGTACGATAATTCTAACTTGTTCCAACGAAGAGAAGAGAGCAGCGTTGCCTAGCCCTAATTGCGACTAGGCGGCCCCTAGAGCGACGGTGGAAGAGCTAACAGAGACTATTTTGCTCGGTATTCCAGGTGTATCCCGGATGGCGGGGACGTTGGTTACACGATGACGGAACTGCAGCCGTCGCCGCCAGGATATCGAGTCCAGGATGAGGCCCCGGGCCCACCTTCCTGTCCTCCGGGCCCGTACAAGTACGCGAGTCACGGCCACGGGGCCGAGCCTACCAATTTCAAGAGTGCCACGTCGTATCCTCCGGAAGGCTATGCCCTCAAGCAGAGTCCGTCCCGCGCGGCGCTATCTAACGAGTACTATAGGCGCAGAAACGACGGCAGGAGGTCCGCGGAGGAGCACGAGCCAGCCAACAGCACGGCTAAGAAAGCCGCGGCTCCCGGTTACAACGAAAGTCACAAGAAGAATACTGCTGGCTACAAAAACGACAGCGGGTACGCAGCCACTCCAATCAACCCCTCGACTCTCTTCTTCTTCTTCTTCTTCTTCCTCTTCTTTCTCCTAGAAGTCTTGCTCCTCTCTGCTTTCTTCTTCTTCTTCTTCGAGTTGCGCCGAACGATCATCGATGACGAGCATCGATGACTACTTTTAATACGTTCTCCATTGGTTTCTCTAATAGGCTTTCAAACCTGAGAATTAATAGGGCCTGATAATCTATTTTTTTCGAACATCTTCTCCGGCCTGTCCCGGGGAGGTAAATCGGTCCCTCGGGTCAATTGTGAACCGTAGAGGGTTAAAATATGGGGCCGGTGGTCGTGCGAAGCGACGTCAGACCGCGGAAACGCAATTTATAGAGCACTCGCCGGCGATGTAGTTTCAGTGGATAAAGTACGAGGCTCTGTGAAATCTGATGTATGCATCTCTCGCCGAACTGTATTTGCTGATGAAAAACTTGTGTGCGATGTATCTAACCTTGCGTGAGATCGTAAATTATGCTCTTTACGAGGACTTTTACACGGGTATTAAATGAATGAAATATTTAGGAGATAGTCTTTCCTTACAATCTTTCGTTTAATTAAACGACTGGATGCATTTTTGAAAAATTCTTCGCGACTGGTATTTTATATTTCGAATAATTCGTTCGATTTTTCTATGGTATATCACTTGTTCTGCAACGATTCAAGATTACTTTTATTTTAGTAGCTAAAAAAGCTCCAATGATGTTCGAAAAGTTTCATTTAAGCTTTCCTGTATGTTTTATTAATTTGTACTTCTAACACCGTCGAAACAATCGAACCGTTTCAACCTTATCTTTCGTAAATACACATCGAAACAGCTATCGCGACTAACTTTGAATACGATTCGCCGCGTACGAACGCTCCGCGTCCCTCCGGGGGACAATATACGGAAAAATCTGTATTTACATAAACATCCGCGGTCTATTCTCGGCGGCACGACCGCATTTCAGCACAATGCTGTACAACCGTACGAGCAGCCCACTGCATTCGCTCGGCGCTTTATCTGCAATGTAAGCGCACTTACACACCGATAAGCGGCCGCTGCTCACAGCAATAAAGTCATACCCGTGAACCGAGCAGCGAACGAGGGAGGGGAGGGGAGGGCGACCGTGTTGCGACAAGTGTTTATGATAGGAGAGAGAGAGACCGTGGCACGGTTCCTCGAAGGGTCAGTCCCGGAATCAACCCCTATTACACGGGAATTAATTGTTCCGCTAATGAGAAACAAGTTTCCACGGCCGTGCGGTCTATCGGGCGGCTTCTTCTTCTTCTTTTTTTTTTGCGGGGGCCAGATAAGAGGATACCGTTTGGCAGCCAATTAGACGTTTCTGTATTAGTCCCGACACACTTAGATTTCGCGATAGGTCGAACGGCTCGCCTGCGCTGTTGCGATGCTCCCGTCGTTACCGGGGTCCAGGAACGATGCTTGCAATTATTGCCTGATTATACGTGATTCCAGTTACGCTGAACTTGTTGACTATTCCATAAATTATGCGGCGGCCACGCATCCCGGTAATAAAGTGGTTCAATGACATCGGGAAACACCGCGCGAGAGAGAGAGCGAGAAAAAGAGAGAGAGAGAGAGAGACCCGTTGCCGAGAGCCGTGGCAGCTACCGGGACCACGAGCGTTTTACGAGTGATTCATTCAGCTAATCCGGCTAGAGGTCGCGCCCAGATACCGCCGCGTCTTCCCCGTCCCCGAAGCACCGTGTCGCGAAAATAATAATCGCCGTGCCGGCGAGAATGTTCGCGGGTAGGGGGAAAAAAACTTATCGACATCAATCGCGACGAATAAGAAATTAAGAATCTCAATCTGCCCCGTTCCCGGCCCGCGAACGCATAAAATCCGCAGACCAATAATTACGGAAAGCCAGCCAAGTTCGCTTGTCGGTGAGGCATCCCCGATTCGCTTAGGAGGCTGGCTTTTAATGGACTGCGTCGAGTTTTCTTATTTTTCGACGGTAATCTGAACGCCGACGAGATTACACTGTCATTTTGCGTCGACCGCCGGTGCTAATGAATATTGATTACGATGGCCGCGGTGGGGAATTTGTTTGTTGATTGTGTCGGAGGCGACATTAGCGGACGCGGTTGACAAATTGGGGAAACAGTTAGGGTGCCGCGAACCGTGTGGGGTAAATCTTGTATTTTTGTTGATGGGGCGTTACTGGAATGCGTAATTTTATGGGGTGGGTTTATTATAGGAGTTCCGACGTGCAACATTTTTCTCTTGGCCCGACTCTGCTATCGCGCGCTCATTTATCTTATAAATTGCTCGGCCGGCAAAAACTTTCTATTATCCGACGTTAATAACGTTTCCACTCTGTTTCTCCTGTAAAAAAACCTCGCGCATAGTAAAAACAATTTTTCTCTCAACGCTATCGTTAAACGCGTCCCTTGGTTCTTGTAAAAGCCATTTGAAGATCGAAGTGGAAGGGAGATCAAGCGACAGAATTATTCTGTTTGTTAGGAAATTTTTCGTAATAAAAATTCATTATAATATATTTCGATTCATTACAATATATTTTAATTCATTATAATATATTTGTCTTCTATCTGAAAAATATAGAGGAGATCAAAATAAGACTATCTGCACAGCACATTTATTCAGTTACATTATTCAGTATTTACAATTTGAATGTAGAAGATTGACATGCAATAAAACTTCGTAAAATGAATAAGTAAATCAATTTAAATAATAATAGTCTATCTGTGTTTGCAGTAGACCTTGCAACAAGAGATAAAAGTATAGTCATTGTTATCAGAAAGAGCGAATTAATGATAAAAATAAATAATTTTCTCAATCTAAGTAATGAAAGAAAATTGTCTCTATAAAATTGTTTAAAAATAGAATCTCTTGCCGGGGAGAAAAAATTAGAAATTAGGAATAAAGAGAAGCGAAGGGTCGAAATGAAGAGAATGTTTTCTCTGTTGGCGCAGGTATAGCGAGAGCGTCGGATTCGACAGTTTCACGCTGCCCCTCAACGAGAGAGACGAGGCATCGCCACCGCCAACGCCGCCAGTCCGAGACGCTTCCAGCCTCAAAGGCGTCTGCTATGGGCCTGGCCACGAGAAGTACCCATCGTGGCCCAGCGCGCCGGAGAGACACCCCGACGAGGACGTTCACGGCGCAGGTCACAACAGCGGATCCCATCGTTCCAAGTCCTGGACCGATCACACCAATTACCCGAAGGAGAAGCCAGCCCAATACACCAGACCGCACACGAAGAGGCCCAATCCTGCGTTCACGCAGCAGGTAGAGTTCATCCCTACGCCATACCTGTGATTAGTCCCGCACAAGAAACCGCTCTACGATTTTTCGAAACCGAATCTTCGTGAACGCTTCAGCCACCGTGGCACGACCAATCATAGGCAGATGCTAAATTAACCGTGCAATTTTATACTTTTTTCTTATTCCTCTCTGTTCGCGTGTTCTAAGCTCGGGTTCGCTGACAGCGGAACATTCTATTCACAGAATTTCACAGTGCTCGACGTGGTAAATTGTTAGCAAGATTTCTAACCTTCGTACGCTTCTGTAAATTCGATCGTTTCTTGGTTTTAAATACCGTGGCATGTTCGATTATTACACATATAATTCTAACGATTTTTGTGTGTTTATTCTAAATTCTTTATTTACGTTTTGCATCAACTTTTTTGCTTCAACTCGATTAAATAAAACATGAAATATTGAAGATATTAGAGTGACAATAAATTTTTTAGTAAGTTCACCGACGAAGTATTATGCTGTTACAAGTGTTAGATCCTGTCCAAAGATACATTCACGATACATATTGAAGCGACGACTTATTTTTAAATCTAGGCGAATAGCTGAGTGACTCACGTGTGAGTCACGCTATAGGCAACGTGTTGATTTAGGAATTACGTGTCGTTAGCAGCATCATATATTAAATTCACACGTCAAATGAGAAGAAAATGCAAGTTATAAAACCAGTATAGTTGTAAAACCATATTGTCACATTTTTAAAGAGCAATTTTGCTTCGTCTAACACCAAGAAATTAACGAATTTAATAATTAATTAAATTAAAACATAAAATGGAGAATAATGGACTGAAAATCGGTATGATTAAATAGTTTCAACATTTAATCGAATACAATTCTGAAGAAGCGATATTATTGTACGAAACCGATAGGACGACCCAATTTCTACTCTCCCCGCGAGACCATTGACTCATCCTCGGTGCTCGCACGAAAACGTTCTCGGATACCGGCACGTTTCGACGAAAGCGATACGTCACCGTGCCAATTACGTTTTGTAAGGTAATTCGTCCGTGGACGTGTCGGCGGCGGCGAAGCATTCGCGGCGTCGCAGTCGGTTACGAAATTGAAAACTCATTTGCAAGGAGCCGAAGCACTTTCGACGGTGTTAACGAGTCACGAGCAAGAGGAGGGGCCGGTCAGAGGGAGGGCAGGGCGGAGGAGAGGCGTTATCGTTCCGTTTCCAGAGCGTTTTAATCGGCGCGCGAGGTTTCACGGCGGGCCCCCGGGGGGAAGTTTAATTGGGCCCCGGGGAACGTGTCGCGTTAAGCATCGGGGTCCCCGGCGTAGGTCGGAACCTTGGCGGGGTCCGTTGCTGCGCCCTAAAACGACAGAGACAATTAATCTCCCGCACCCGCACCCTCCTTTCTCTCTGCGGGTGACATAATCGTCGCCGGCCGGCGAAGTAGGCCAGCGGTTTCGTGGCAAACACGGGAACGGCGTTGTTCGCCGCATGGGGTCAACGGGGACCCCGTGTCGGAGGTAGGCGAGTTTCGTCTCGAAACGCGATGGGACGGGCGTGCCGGATTTATTCGCGAATAACGTGGAACGGTTTTATCAACAGTGAACGAACCGAGTAATTTTCTATCGTTTTCGTATTGAATTTATAAAGAAGGCTATCATTTATGGAATAATTTTTTTGTGATTATTAATATATTCTAGAATTTTATATTGGTCGGTAAACGTTTAGTTTAACTAAAGATTTTATTATAAACTGCGTCTATAAAAGGAACGCTATTAGATATACTTAGATTTCGCGAGATTTTTATTAAAATATAAGCTTGCGCAAAGAAATTTATTGAATCGTTTCTTAAGAAAGAGTTTTTATAATTTCGACAGTGTGAAGATGAAAAATGTGAGATTCGTCAAAATCGAACCATCCACTTTCAAATTCTTATAATTGAGATTTTTCCTCTACTAGAATAAGTCACGTAATATTACAAATTAACTCGCATTTTCGTGTGCGAACTAAAAGATTAAAATATCCACGTCGAACAACTTCGTTTTTACTTCTGCTGAAAGATTATTCCAATATAAATACCTCGCGGACCGGATTCCGCTCTTTCCAATACACGCCGCGAGACGGCATCGGTCTCTTAATGCGCCCGTAAATTATGCGAATTTCGTTTTGCTCGATGTAGGACTTCCGTATTAGCTGGCGTAATTAGATCGTTGCGTTAGGTTTTCAATCGAACGATGCGCCTCGTGCACCCCCCGGTAAAAGAAACGGGATAACTCGGCTTTAACAGCCGGATTATGGTCCCCGGTGAATCTCGCGTACGATTACGCAACGAATTGCCTACGCAGCCGGCGTGCACGCGGTTCGGACAGCAACTAGGGAACAGTTACCTCGAATGGCTCTTAGACCGAACAACGATTTTCCTCGTTGCAGCTGAAGACCGTCATGGAGCGGTGCGAGAAGATCCCGGCAGAGACTTTCGAGTCGCGGAACAGGGCCAACGTGGAAGAGGAGCCGAGATTGTGGCCCCGCGTCGATCGCGAGGGAAAAGCGCTGGGCGATGAAGAGTACGTCGTCCCGTCGCCGCCGGAACGCGAGCAGCAGACCGCTCAGACCCTCAGCCATGCTGATCTGGAAGCTTACGTTAGAAGCTACCAGGATCCCCAGGTGTCCCAGGTGAATACCAAATCATTTATTTTCAAACGTACTCTTCTTTCTGTGTTTTATTTAATTTTATTTAATTCAGTTGGCCAACATTTTTATTTATATTATATTATATTATACTATACTATATTATAGTACAGCTTTATTTAATTCAGGAAAGTCTCATATAACATTCACATGAATTCTTTTCCTAATACTGACTAGACTTTGATGGTATTAACTTTTATATTAACCCATTATTTCATCATTATTTTAAATTCGTTCTTTTACATCTAAGCCTTTCAATAAATATATGCTCACAATATACAAACAAATTTCCTTTTTCCTCGAAAAAATTATTGCAATGGAAAAATGAATTATCATAATCGTTAAAATAATAGTTTAGCAACAGGTGAATATTATGTATTACATTATTCTTACATTTTATTTTATATCGATTAGCAAAGAATGTGTTTAAATTCGAAAGTGCTGTTCTAACCACGCGTTGAAGTCTCCCGCCAGATGCGTCTATCCATGCGTTGAAGTCACCCGAGAAACACGTCTTGCGACGCATTGAAGTCTCCGAGACAGTGCGCGCCTAATCTTGCATTGAAGTCTCCCATAGCGATACTCCTGCGTTGATTGTATCGCGCAAAACTTTTCGAACAATTAAAAATTGAGTTTTTATTTAAAACGTTGCTTCTATAGTTTAGATGCGACTAATCGCTTCAGGTTGTTGTTTTAACAAAATTTTTCTTGGCGCAGGTGGACATATACAGGGAGGCCACACTGACACAAGCAGGCCTCGAGGAGTACACGAGGGTGCAGCACTCTCAACAAGCCAGCTACGCACAATCCGAAGGCTACCACAGTTATGTTTCCAGCGTGGACTCCACGACGAACACCCCGTTCCTCGACAGGTATTGATAATATTCTTCAACGCTTTTCGCTGTTTTAAACAATTTGTTTGAATTCTTTATCTTCTGGATAAGAATATCTTTGTTGGAATTATTAAGACATTTGACGATGATTTAACAACTCAACCCCTATAATCGCTGAAGATGTTGTTAGGTTCAAGTACCATTTACTTTCACAGTCAAAACTCAAACATGATGAATCGAACTATGTCGGTTGTTTCTCTTTCAGATTACGAAGAGACAGCGAGGCAGTGGCACAAAGGCCGACTTCCACCTGGGAGGACACCTCGAGAGAGGGGAGAGACAGCGTGGTGACCACCTCGAGCGGCAGTGCCTCGAGCAGCGAGACCCTGAAATGGCACGGATCGATGTCTGACGTGAGCGTGTCCAGCGGTCTGCCGGCTCGCCAGAGTACGTCGGACCGCTGGCACCACGGTTCAATGTCGGACGTCAGTAGCGTGAACGGCGGGATCTTGCCGCAGAAATCGAGCAACGGTTGCCACGACAAATGGCAGGGCTCTATGAGCGATGTGAGCAGCACCGGGCTGTCCCCGACCACGAAGGGCAGACACAGCGAGAAATGGCCCGACAAGTGGCAGGTGACGATGAACGACCGGAACAAGCAGAACCAGGGTAGATCCAGCTTGCCTGCGGTGATCAGCCATTGCAGTTCGTCGACGAACGTGGCCGACGTCTCAACGGTTCGGGAGAGCAAGTGGCAGGAGTCGAACATCGACGAGGAGTCGCTGGATAAGTCGCAGACGAGTTCCGAATGGGACGGTTCTATGAGGATCGAGAACGATAAATATGGATCGCTGGCGCAGCCTATGCCGCAGAGCCCTATTCGCCAGCAGCCGACGAGTCCCCAGAGCCCAGAGGCATGGAACCCGATCCACGGGTCCATGTCCGACGTCAGCCAGTCCAACGGACTGTCTTGCAGCAAGCAGCTGATCGCTCACAGCGCCAGAGTGCAGACGCCGCAGAGACATCATTCGGAGAGCGTCCTCTACTTGGATCGCGAGAGGAACCAACGAAAACTGTACCCTGTCAGCACCACGCAGCCTCAGGAGCCTGTCCAGACCTCAAGGTACCATAATAAAATTCGGTTCACGTCCGTTCAATCTGTGAATAATAAAAGAATAGTAAAAGAATAGCGAATAAATAAAGAAGTATTCTACATCTGATTTTCTTTTTCCAGGATCTCGTCAACCCAGCCGCCCCAGATGTCCGTGGCAGAGCGCATAAACGAGCTAGAGAAGCAGCAACAGCAGCAAATGCGCTATACCTACCTAGACCCCGAGAAACGTCACCGAGTCTCTGACCCTACGCTGAAAGCTATCCAGAAGAAAGCATTGCTGTCCTTCTACGAACGTCATCATCAAGCTTCTTGGCGGTCAGAGCCACAATTGGCCCAGGGAACAGCTCCAGCCCCGCAGAGTCCGCCGCCGCAGCCACCACCCCGTCCTAGACCGTCGTCTTCGAGACGAGCCAGCTCTGCTTCCGACTATGCCAGCGGTGCTTGGCGAGAGAACGCCAACAGAAGTCAAAGCCAGGGTAACGGGGACCTGCCGAGTCCCAAGCATCAGCACAGCAACAGCTGCGGCAGCTTGTCCACGGATTTGCTGGGTCCGGTTATAGTCGGGCCGGCTATATCCATCGACGACTGGGTGCCAGAGAGGCCGCCCAAGAAGCCGCACTTGAGGAACGTGTACAACGACCGGGTTCCTAGCCCAGACTTGCCTCCACCCTCGCCACCAACGGTCACCGAGAACGAAGTCCACGATTGCGACGATCCTCTGCCACCTCCGCCGCCAGAACTCAGCGACGACTGCTTCACGGACACTCAAAGGAAGTCTAATCACCATCCAGAGGAGACGAAGGCTCGGGACAGGTCCTGCGATAGACACAAGCTGGAGAGACACTCGATGAGAAGATCCAAGCACGGTAGTAACAAGAGGGAGCACGATAAGTCCGCCTCTTCCGGGAAGTCGTCTCCCAACTCCCCTACCAAGACCCCGCAGGAACAGGATCACCAGTTCGTGAGAGCCACCATAGCCCTGAAACACGCCGAGTCGGAGCTAGTTCTCGAGAACGGCGTCTCCGCCGGGTTCGCTACTCATAGAATGGTGGCTACAGGCAGGTCCAGTTTGAGATACCCGTCTACGCAGAAGCTGATGGTGAACGGGAGAGTGACGCCGGCGAGAAGGATATCCGAGGAGCGCTCGTTCGCCAACAGACCCCCGGCGCAGCTGCCCGATCTCATTTCCCAGCGGTACAGCGACTCTGGGAACCAGAGGCCAGCACCGCAGGTCCCGGTAGAGCCGAGGATCATCAGGCAGGAGTCTATGAGAGTGGACAGTTCCAGGCTGGACGTCTCCGGTTTACTGAGAAACGAGTCTTCTCAGAGACTGGAGTCGTCTTCCGGCCAGAGACCTCAGCCGCAGGTGCCCAAGAGCGTCGACAAGAGTTCCTCCGGCAATCAGGCCAACCAATCGACTAGACCGAACTATCTACCTGTTCCCGAGAACCAAAAGAGTGCCTCCAAGTACCTGGAAGCCGGAGGGCACGGCTTCTCGATCGGCAGTCCGGTGAAGACGGGCTACGAGGCCAACTCCAAGATGTTCCCGGCGGAGTCGAGTCCCCAGAAGTACCACGAGCCACCGAAATACGTCGGGAACCACCACCAACGCCACGGGGACGCAGCCCAGAGGAACTACTACGCCCTGCCGCCGAAGTACATCGACGCTCCGAAGCAGAAGCCTCAACCGCAGTGTCCCCCCGAAAGATTTAGCGGCTCCGGGTCGCCCAGCTCACCACCTCCGCCGCTCGCGCCTCGACAGAACACTCCTGGGAGGAAGTCGCTGCCGCCACCGCCGAGACCTGCGCCCCCGCATGCTGTCCAAGGGTGAGTTTTATGAATTCTATTAATTGCGAACGTTCGACAACCTTGTCAATTTTATGGAGGATAAGACAACCTCGCGCGAAGTTTCTACAGAACCGTCCGAGATTCATTTCTAGTTGCATTCCCGAAAGAATTCGGATATCTGGAACTTCAACCGCAACTTCACAGTCGCTAATGTCTCCGGTCATTTTGCTTCACATCCAGTATTCAATATCCGAACAATATCTTGTTAGGTCCTCCTAACATCGAGCAAGGAAATTACAAACTAATTTATCCTCCCATCACGCTATCTCCGCGCCGTTGCGTCAATTCAAACGGAACAGATTCGATTGGCCGAACGAGAAACCGTCGCCGCTTAAAACGTACACGTTCCGGCAACAATTTAGCGACGGGTATTTACCAACGATCCGCAGGGGCTCGTCACATTATTCGTCGCGACGTTTATTCGCCGTTGGATGTTGCGTAGCCGAACGGAACGTCCGCGAAGATGATCAGTGGCAAAGAGCACCGCACGGTTTTTGGGACGCTCGGGGTTGGTACCCGCCGTCCCGCAATCGCGAGGATCTCTCTCGCCGCGGACATTTGTTTAACCGGTCGTCAATTAGAGATCCCCGTGGATCGGGACGGTTGTCGGCGGTCAGCCGTAGCCGCGGAACGCACACGATCCTGTAATTGCGGCGTAATTGAATGGTAAATGGCCGCTGCCTGCGCGACGCGCTCGCAGCGTCATCCATTATACCCCGCCGCAAGACGTCCCGGCCGCTTATCCCGCGATCGATCAGCGGAATCAGTGGTAACCCGTGAGCATTCCCTCGGCGTTGTCGATAAGACGCTTATTAACGGCCGGGGAGATCGATAGATCGCCGGGGAACCGCGCGGACTGGCGAACCCTTTGGACATAATGTTGCACGGGAACGTCAAAAAACAGAGATTCCTGTTCCATTCAGAAACCCCCGGTGGTTCGAGGCACCGCCGATCCCCGCGATCAATTGCCGGCGCGAGCGGTCGGGAAGATCGATAGATCGTTAAGCCTCGAATTAGTCACATTAAAACGCATGTTTTTAATAACTCAGATTTTCGCTGGCTTAGAATGTTTATACTCGATCACTGACGGCACGAGATGAAGAGCGCCGTTGACTCCGCTGATCGATCGCGAGATGAACAACCGGGAAGATTAATAGATCGTCGGTGAGATCCTCGTCGTTCTACCTACCTCCACGACTCTTTAAAATATAGAAACTTTGCAAAACGGAGATTTATATTGACTTGTATTGTTCCTACAACGATTTAAGGTGATGAGTAGCGTTTCGACAGAGAATGGCCGGGAAGATCGATAGATCATTGGGAAGGTGGTGAACCTTCCAGCCAGCTACCCTCCAGACGCATTACGTAGTCTTAAAAAAATCCGGGTTCCTGTTTTACTGTTTTCTCGGACAAGGCGAACGGTGTAACAACAGGTCGTACCTTCGAGAATTGTTTACGGCGCTCGACATTGTTTCTCACGGTTCTACCGTAAAAAAATGGCAGCCAGGCGCAGGCGTTTAGGGCCGCTCGTCGAATTCATGATTCGAAAGTCGAAATCCAGTGGTCGGCGAGATCGTTTGGGAAAGAATGGTTGGTCAAGAATTGCCGACAGATTATCGGGCTATGAAACGGAAAGAAGGCTTTCTTTCGGTCGACTCGAGTCCTGCGAGCCTCGTAAATCCCTAGAGATCACGACGATCGACGATCGACGACCGACGACGACGACGACTACGGTGCCGATAGTTCGGCGAACTATCCGCGAGCCCCCGTGGTCGTTAATTATCTTCTCGTTCGTTCGCTCGACCGAATCGCATGCATTACCATCGGATTATCATTGCAAATCTAACGGTGCCCATTACCGTCGCTGATTTACGAGCGTGTGACTTTCCCTGAATCGCGTCCACTACGCGGAGACCCCTGAACGAACCGCCGCGCAACGGCGCACGGGGCCCCGCGGAAACGATTATGATGCGCGCCGTTCTCAATTAAATCGTTGCGCGTCAGTAAATTACGGGCACGGATCGAACAAACCGCCGCAGACCGACACTCGCGATTCGACGTTCCGCGGTACCCCGTTTACTTTATTTCTACGATCGGATCGGGCTTAGGCATGATCTACTTAACGGACCGCGCGTCATAATTCATCGAGCTCGACTCGGCGTACGGCTCGCGTCGCGTTTATCGCCGGACAAGATTTATTCGAAGGAGACCGGCGATCGGTAGTAATTTATACTTTGTTAAAAATGTTGTTATTGAGACGTTCTTACGGATTTCGCGTCGTGGCGGTCGAATTAGCACGATTCGCTAAGCGTTATTTATTGACGCGTTTATGGCACCGGCGTAAAATTGAAAGGGACAAAAACTAGTTGAATTTTTATTTCATTTGTAGCCGGTTACTATTTCTTTTATTCAGAAATAAACCGAATAAAGGAAGAAAAAATTTAATACGTCCTGTACAGCAGAGAAATTGATTAGGGCGCAGCGAGCGGCTTCGTTGCCGTATCATAAACGACCTTTTTACGTAGCGAAACTAATTTCCCCTAAGAATTGAAAAATCGTACGAAAACGTATAATTGCAAAACGTGAACTGACACGTTAATTTCTAACAGCTGTACTTTTCGATCACTTTCACAAAAAGAATATATTTTAATACATCTGCCAAGTATTGCATCCTAAGCAACTAAATCCAAAATCGAACTGCTTCGATTTCCTCGGAGTGATCGTTTCTGTGAAAAATAAAATGCTGAAAAAAATGATAAATGGGAGCGCAATGCGGTCAAGCATTAGCCACGATGCAGTAGCCGGTAATTAGGTTTCCTAAGGGCTCGGAATCGGCCGATTGAGAAACGAGACGGGGTCGGAGCGGTTTCGTGACCCATCCGGCCGCCTCTTTGTCCATCGGTCCGTTTTTGGGTCACGGGACGTTCACCAGGCTGGAGAATTGCGGTTCACCGGCGGAGACTCGGCGAAACCGAATGACGGCGCGCGAGAGGAAATTAACGATGGATTAATAATAATTGCACCGCGATGGCGAGGGCGGGGGGGGGGGGGGGGGGAGGCCACAGGATGTAAGACTCGATCCCACGGGCCGATAAAGCCGTTTCACCTTTTCTTTTGTTTCGTTCTCGCTCTGATTGGGTGCCCAGCTGGCTTCTGTGACGGTCGAGCGGTCGTCGCCGACCTCGGGACACGGTTCGCGGATCAAACGCTTCGACCTTCGACAGGAAGACAAGAGATCCACGGAGAGTAGGCCCGACCAGGCCGTGTGTTCCCCTTCTTCTTCTTCTTCTTCGTCTCCTCCTCCTCTCCCGTCTTTTCTTCGTCGGGGTATTCGAGCCCACGAAGGCTTAACCTTTCGGGCGAACCGAGAGCCACGAGGAGGTAGAAATGTCAGAAAAAAGGTTACCGCGTGGCACCAGGGGCGTGTTGGCCTGTGCGCCTAGGCGCTCGATTATGCTCTGCCAAGTCGCTCGCTCCCCGTTAGAGGAGCCCCGGCGCGTGAGAATTTTCGTCCGATCGAACCGCAAACGATCGATCGCCTTATGGGGATCGTGTCAGGCGATGGAATAACAATGCCGATGGCCGAGTAGCTCGTTACTAGAGCGGAGCTCGGTGCTTCCGAGACGGCTAATGCACAAATAATTACAGCCGTTCGTCTTCTGTGTATTTATATCTGCGTTTCCTGTTTCGGCGTTTGCTATCGTCAGTCCACTATTACTCTGTACAATTTGCATCCAATCTCCTTTATATTGCATCTCTTATCGCGTATCATCTGTGAAATGGTGTGAAACACGAGTATTCGAAAAGAAAAATGACTTTTGAAAAATGACTGAACGTTTTTGCAACAAATATTGTTGGATGTCAGACCATAAGCTCCCGCTGTTTTATTTAAATTTCCCGCATAATAATTATCTAACAGTTATTCCACTAATTTCCTTCTGTTATTCGATAATTTACTTATTCGTTCCTTGTGAATAATATAGCGAGTAATTTTTTTAAATCTGCGGTCTGTTCAGCTAACAAAAATGAACTACACGTTTTGCTGTACGATTAAGTTCGTAATAACATAATTAAAGAATTATAATTTATGGAGTGCCCAGTTAACAAGAACGATCATAAAGGGTCAGAAATTTTAATTCTTGTCAACTCGATACTTCGTAATTTTCAAAAAATCGCTTCAATACTCGCACGGGACGAATTATTATACGATAAAAAATCGCAATTACAACTGCTCGAATTTATACAGAATTTAGATATTGCAGGGTCAAGTTTCCACTCGACTGAAGCTCAAGCCCCGCCAATTATTCCGTCGGTATTCCGTTGAGCACGCGTTACGCATCGTTTTACATCATCGTTTTAAATTTCAGTGAAAAGTTCCATCCTCGAAATCTTCATTTCGGATACGGTACCCTGAATGATAGCAGGTCTCCGTAGTCCCACGATCCCCCGGCGAAAAAAAAAAATAAATAAATAAATCGGATGGTAGTCCGTTTCTATGTTTCGTTCGTGGTCGAATCACTCGATAAGAGCCACGTTAATCGACCGCAACATTGTAGAACATCGAACGCTCACGGAGCGGAATCGGCCGATATACACAACCGGGAATCGCATGATTTACTTTTGTTGCGATAAAATCCGTAGCCTCGCCGCGCGAAAAAATCCGCTGACTCGGCCGTAGATCCTATTCGATCCGGTAATCTAATCGCGATTCCAAAGCGATTACTTCTCAGTCTTCTCTTCCGGTCTCGGCCAGAAACGTTTTCTTTATTTTCGATCTCGGTCCGCTAACTTTCGCCGATTTTTACCAAACGGGCATCGCCGGATCGTAGTTCAGCTATATCCTTCCAGCGAAATAAATTGTTGTTTCTAGCTCGGCTAACATTGAAAGCTCGTTAATGAAACGCTTAAAAAATTTGGACGATGGAATTCGTGGACGATGGCAGCGTTGGTCTACAATTTTATGCAAATGGTAATTGATGATAATGAATAATTTTATATAAACGAACGCTGAAGAATTTCACAGTTAAACGGAGCTGACAGCGTGTTGAATTAAAATTAGCCCCCAGACGCTGTGGTCCGAGGATTGGAAGTTCCATTAGGCTCGAAAAGAAATACAAATCGATGCCAGATAAAATCGTTCCTATCGTCGTTAGACAAACAAAAATGAAGAAGGAAGGTTCCGTTTAGCTATAGTGTCTCCCAACTCTATGCGATGTGTCTGCGTAGTCCAGAGTTCAGCCACCCCCCACCAGACGGTATCATTTTATAAGGTAGGAATAATGGCGGATGATGCGCGCGTTGACCTTCGCCGGCCATTTATCTTCGGCCCAGCTGCAGAAACGGTCTTATTAAAGCGGACCAGATCGGAAACGGGATCAGCCGCGTACGTCAATCATGTGCCAGATCGGGCGACGCGTTCCCAAGGCGACGCCGTCGGAGACGCGGACGGCTCTCTTTTTCCGAGAAACGCGTGCAATTCGGATAATTGAGCGTGGGCGGACGGTAAATTGGCGCGAGCGGACGCGTAAACAGCGGACGGCTGAACGAGCCGTTGTTTACACGATACGTTCTCATCTTCGTTCATTCCCGCCGCAGACGGACGGGGAGGACGGATCGCTTCGGGAATCTTCGACAAAGTAGCCTTGCCAAATGTCGTCGCGAAGACGTTTTAATTCCCGGGTCGATTAATACCCGGCCGTTGAATTCCCGCGACGAAAACCGCGAATACCTGCGCAACGAGGATCGCTGATTACGCGACGGGTGGTCGAGGGAGAGAGATTGCGAATTTGAACTGTCGCTGTTTCCCGCCGCGTTTTACGATTTACGCTCGTTCGGCGTTGCTTCGATCTTCGCTGGTGATTTCGCTTCGAATATTTTGCAAACAGCTCCGAGGAAAGTCGGGATAGCTTTTGTAAAACTCGAATTTGACGAACGCTGGATTTTAAGCCAAAAATCCAGCAGCTGGATTTTTATTTGCATTAAATAGACAAGAATAGAAATTGCTTTTCTTAACTCGTTTTATAATAGTCGTAGTGTTAATTCGTATTTATTTAAATAAATTAGACTATGACTCAAATTACTTGTTATTGGTCGCTTGTGACGAATTTTTAACAAATTCTCTTCTGTCGAACTATTAGAAAACTAATACTAGATAAAGTATTAGCGTAGAATTCGATGGACGAATGAGTGCGTGAATCGAGTGCAAGAAACAAATGAGGCGGGTGATCGCAGCGTGAATGCGTGCGTGACGAGTTCGCAGTCGCATGATGGACGTATAAAAGAACAGAGAAACTTCCTTAACGAATAAACATTTCCTTCTATTTCCCTTTTTATTATATCAAAGATTCCGTTATTTTCGTAAGATTATCATCTTACGATTCGTACTTTATTTTCATGCGAGTAATTTTATAAAACTCGTCATACAGTTAAAGTCGCTCTCTAAGCTGTAGTAAATCATGCCAAGTTCGAGCTAATCGAATACCAGCTCCAATGTAAAAGGATAGCGAAGTTAAATTTTTCACCGACTCGCGCGTTTACCGAAGCCGTGCGAAAGCCGGCAAGATCGATGGAAATTCGTGCTAATTGAGCCGAGGAAAATTGATTCGCGGTAAAAATCGCCGATCGCCGTCCCGAGTCGATCATTACGAGCAAGAATGCGTCCTAAGTAGCCGAGAATGGGTAGCTAATTTCTCAGCCGTTCGCTCAAGCGGGAGAGCGAGTTCGGCGCAGACGGCGGAGCTATTTAGCGTCGCCGTGACAATCGCGCGACCTAGATCAACCTTGTTTCCCCCCCCCCCCATTTTCTGTCATTTCCATCATTCTTGCTCCTCTCCGGGACTCTCGGACAGAACTCGTTCCGTTCTTGAAACACCTGCGGCTGTATAAAGGCAAGACCGCGACCTCAACAGGGTATCCAACGGCTGCGCCTCGGGTATCGCTTAACACCGGTTGCTGTTGCCTCGCCACGACCGTTCCTCTCCTCCTCTGCGGCCCCAAGTCAGGTGACATCGTGTAAGGCTATAGCTGGCGAAGAAAAAGAGGCGCACGGTAGATCGTATTATCATACGACGAGCACAGCGCTCACGGGGCTCGTCCGATTTCGTTACAGCCTCTCGCTGCCGTGGCTCTGGAATGATTATTCTACGTCTTCCACCGGCATTTTTCATTATCGGGCCCGGGATACGCTTAACACGATTTTAGAAACTCCGGTTCCTGGTTCACCGTTACCTGGATGCACGGGCGCGCTTCTTTTTTTTAATCTAAATCGTCGTTTGGGTGATCCGATCGGTGGAAAGCCGAAACTGGACGTTACAGGCGGTGAGACTAACTTTCCTGATGGGTGCTGCCTTCCTTAACTAAATTGTCCTAATTTCCTTAATTAAATTGTCCTAATTTCCTGCTGGGATCATTCTTAAAATGTTTCTTGTCACTGATCATCCGAGATAGAAAACTGAACAAAATTATTTTAAAATAGTATATAGAATAGAAAAAGTATATAGAAAAAATAATATAGAAAAATTAAAGGTAAAATGATAGGTTGCAAATTAGCAACTATTACCTAAGGACACAAATTGAAAATAAAGTATAATTGTATTTTTGAATTTCTTGAGAACACTTGGTAAAAGTCTACAGTCGAAAATGAAAATAATTGTTATTGGCATGAAGTTATCAGTGTAATCTTTATGATCGATCTTGTAAATGGATTAATCGTAGCGTTTCACAAAATTAGCAGAGAAATTATAGCCAGTTCAAAGTCGCGATCAATTATCGGTAGCAGGTTGATTCCGCGAGCCGTTTATTGGCAATAACGCGAATACGCGAAATTACGAAATCGGCTCTGTTTCTCTGAACTGAAAAGGTTTTATCTTTTATCGGCGTCGAGTGCTCTTAAACTTCGGCAACGCTCGCGACCCACATACGGATGACGTTCGAGAGGAATTTTTTCTTTTTTTTTCAGCGGCGGGAAAGATTAGCAAGGATTATTATCGCCGAACCGTTCCAAACCGATCGCGTTTCTATCTGAAGAATTCACTCCTTGTTTAACCTGTCTGTTTGCCTCTCGGTCGATCGCGGGCGCGATTGATAAGCGATATTTCGAGAGAGACCGTGGCAGTCACGTTCGCCGTCGAACCGTCCGTAGCACGGCGCGAAGGAAAAATCGTAGCCCGTCCGCGCTCGATCGCGGGCATGATTGATTATCCAACGAGTTTATCGTTAATTACGCTCTGCCCGATCGGTGTGGTAGCATTAAACCGAACAGTTCCAGTCGAGATTAATAACCGTTGTTTTATTGCATTGTTTGGATCGAGCTGTTTATTCGATCGGTATCTATCGCCGAGCCAGAAGTGCGATATGGTACAGTCTATCGCAAGAATCTACATACGGAAAGCGGGCGCAGAAATTTTGCACGTTGAACGCGGTTCGATCGACCCGCTGATAAAATAATTGGACAACCTTGAGGAAGTGGCAAAATACGTTCGGCCACGCCGTGTGCTCTTAATTCGTCGGTTGGTAGGTAACGAGCATCGACAGGTGCGCGTCCGCTTGGCCGCGCCGGCCGGTTGTCGGGTCACCCGAACCGTTCCTTTTATAATATCCGCTAATTGTTCGCGCGTTTGCACGATTATTCGCGAGGTGGGCGCGGACGCGGCCGGCCGCGTGGCGCAACAGCGTGAGGCAACGGCGACGCATCGCATCTGCTAATTATCAACGGCAATTAAAAGGAGAACGACGCGAGCCGTGCGGCGGCGGCGGGGCGGCGCGAGCCATTCGTCTCGGCAGAAGTAACTTTCGTCGGCCGGGGAACTCGGCGCGCCGCCGCGCCGCCGCGGCGCAGCGCGGCGCACGCACAGTGCACTCCTTTGAGCAGGCGCTCTAGGCCTCTACGCAACCTTCGACAGCGTGTAACGTCCTCCCTTGGTGCGTGGAGAGACTCGTTTGACGACTTGTTAAGGAACGGGGTCAATTGCATGCAATCCCGACTAATTCCGAGCGAGTTTAGGAGCGACGCCGGCGATACTGGTAGCGCGCACGCCTTCATTAACCTGGCTGATTAACGACGAAACGGAAGAAAGAAGAAAAAAAAACGATCCCGAATTTCGTAACCGCGTCTCCTGCGAATAAGAACGAGCCTGGCAGCTCCCGGAGCAATGCCGCGGCGCTTTTGTGAAACATCTGCTCCATTATCAGTTACTAATTAACCGCTGCTTTGCTTGCCGTTGCGAACGGGTTGCCGGGCAATTTATAATAATACGCTGGCATAATTTTACCCGAATTTAGAGTTGTCCGGGATATTCTCTTTGCCTTTAATACCCATAAATTCATTATAATATTTTTAAATTTTTTTTTAAATGTTTTTGAATTTCCTTTTTATTTCTTTTACTGTTTTTATATTAGTCTATCGGCGCTCTTTATATTATTAATGATTTATACTACTCGTTTATAATACTATAGTATAATACCTACTTATAATAGTAGGGATCCAATAATTCGTATTGAGTTTAAAACAGCGCAATTTTATTTTTCACTGTCGCGAATGCACAAAATGAAATTAAATATCGCGTTTTCCGACGAAATTATTAGAATTTTTAAATATTGTTTTATCATGTAATATCTATAATTCAATTGTTGCGAAGCACAGCGACGTCCATACGTTCCATACACAAACGTAAAAGCTAATGAAACGCGAATATAAAGGCATTTCTCGTGAATCGAGTGTCAACTGGCGATCCAATTAATTCATCGAAATGATCGATGCGCTAATCGCTAGAACAGCGCGAGAGGGTTAATATACGAGCCGCGGATAATTTATGAAGTCAGGCAATCGAAGAGAGATAAACTTCTCTATTCGGTGAACCGCTACGCCTACCGGGAGGGTGTTCAATGTAGATAACCAGTTATTGGAGCTGATAGCAGCTTAATTAATCGTTCGTTATAGTATAACGATTATAACTTTCTCTCGTGAACCACATCGCAAATTATGCATACGGACGCTGGACGCGCAATAAATTGCGTAATAAAATGCCTCCTGCCCCGGATAATCTAGGCTGTTCCCTTTTTCACGTTGTTTCGTTTCTTCTCCGCCGTTTCGAGAGCGCGATTCCTCGAACATCGTCGCGTTCCCCCTGGAGATTTTATAATACAGCCGCGCGGCCTGTTTTAATTAGCACCGTACATCACTTCGGGTAGAAAAAAGTGTGCGGCGCGGAATCCTTTCGGCGTGCGGAATACTTTCCACTTCCTTCAACAACGGTAGAAGTAGAACGGCCAATGTTTCTGCACGGGCAGAGAGTCCTCGCAGTTGATCCATCTGCGCGATGTTCGTGGGTGTAGTTGACCGACTTTTTAAAGACGACGATTCAATCGAGGATTATTATTGCATCGGTGCCGCAACGTTGCTGCAAATTAATATCAGTTGTTGAATAAGTTGGTTACGCTAGGCCGGCAAAGCCTTCGAATAAACAATCGCAAATAAAGTTACGTAAGAGTGTATCCTTCGGTATTCCCTTTTTGTAAAGAAATTATGCAACTTCCTGCATCGGCTTTTTTTGTGTATACTTATCTCTTTTTTAACAATATTTGCAAATTTTAGCGAGCAATTTTGTGTCGAAAAGATGCTCGTATGGTTATCATCATTTTAGTCGTTCTATTTGTCTAAAGTTAAAAAATAGAAATAATTCTTAATTACGATGCATTTGGTTATTGCAAAAACTACGTGGCAAACATTTATAATTATGGATATTTACTTTGTCTGCAGTAGATTCAGATACGGTGGAACGTTGTTTTCCAGGTGTCCCTCTATTTGTCGCCATATGTTTGCCAGGTTCCTCACGCAGAAAGATTTTCGGTGTCCGGCACGTAATCTCTCTCTCTCTCTCTCTCTCTTTCTTTCTCTTTCTCTCTGCATAAATTCCACGGCGTTAACGATCCAGATGCGAGCTTGTCGTTGCTGTACAATGCGCAGTAAAATTCAGATGGGGAACAGACGCGATCCAAGGTCCGCGTCGGATAGGGAAGCACTGTGTTCGTAAAGAGAAATCGTTATGTACACCAATAAATCACCCAGCTAGTATGAAATTATCGCAAAAGTTTGCTGACTACAACTCCAGCAGTCAACAGATCCTCAGTTTTCCGTCTTAATCTGTCCCTTGCCTGCGAAAGAGTCACTATCGTGAAAAATCAATGCAATAAGAGACGAACAATTTATTTTACTAAATATAGATTATATGTTTGTTCATTGATAATTATAAATTATGTTAAAATTTTAGAAATATAAAAATCGTGAAAGCTGAGACGAATTTTTCTGGAAATATTAGAGAAATATGCACTGTAATTTGAAAATATAGTCGAATTGAGAAGACGAAAGGAGAAGACGAGGGTTACATATACCGAAGTTAGATAATTTTCTGCGATGAGAAATTCCCGAAATTTGCCCAATTTCCATCGATCTCAGTAGCTCCCATTTTGATTCCACGCGTGGAGCGCGCGAATTGCTACACCATTGCCAGACGCTTCCAAATAGTCAACACCAACCCACACTTCGACTCGCTCTCCGCCGGTTTAGCGAACTTCTGGCCGGCATTCGGCAATTCTAAGCATTCCCCGCCATTCCGTGAGCACCCTAGCTTCCGGGGTCGCGAGTATAAGCAGCCCGCGTAGATCCACGCGTCCTATTAATACCGTGCCGGCGACGACCGCTCCGGTTTCACCTTCGTAGGACGGATCCGCGGCAAATAGGTTAGCTACCTGGCCGTCCGCGGGGTATCTGCGGTTCCAGGCTGGACGCTCCTGCAGGTGCGACTGGTCGCGGTCGCCGCGGCGCAGCGGGTGTCACTGACCTTCGGCAATTTTCCAGCCGGCGAGAGCGGTCAACGATTTCCTCGGCCGGGTCGCGAAAGCTGTCGTTTACGCCGGGTCGTTCGTGCCCGGCTTCGTTCATCGGATATTTTACGACGGCTCGCAGGGGACCCCTTTATTGCACGGCGATTTCGCGCGGTTCCGCACGTGGCCCCTGCTGAACCACGTGCACACGGCTGAATGTGTTTTTCCTTCGGAAAACACGGGGACCACCCATCGCAATAATAAAGCCGTTCCGGCCGGCACACGTGCCGCCTGACGAGAATACACCTCTGGAACGCGTGGCCGGCAGACTTGATCCTCTGCCAGCTCTTTCACAGCCAGCTTACGGCCAAGGTGCTGGCAAACGTTGGAAACGTTGTCGATCGGCGCGCCGTTTCAGGGTACATGCGGTGAAAGGAGCCGAATGCAGATGCTCCGAACGCAACGACTAATTTCATTGTGCGAGGAAAGCTGTGAACTAAACAAAGAATAGCGACCTTCGCTGATCTTGGACAGATTGAAGACATGGGTCAGCGGTTGGTCTTTCAAACGATTATGCCGGACGTTCGAGTAGATTTCTCTGAAAATCTATAGCGTCTTTGTAAGGGACCTAGAAAATTTATTAAATGAAATTTTGACAATGTAATTATTATTGGTTGCTTTTCTGTTAAACATTGCTTAAAATAAATAGAGCAGAAGAGCTATTTCAATTTAATGAACAGTGGCGTGGTTTAATTGCTCTCGATTTTAATCAAGTCTGTTCCGCAGTACACTATACATTTATTTCTACATTAAAGTAACCTAAAAACAGTTGGAATTGTTTCAATTTTGTCTTTATAAAAAACTATCTATCTTTCTCTACGGGTCGCCGTTTTGCATGGGCGTGGTTTAGTTGCTCTTAGTTTTATCCTAACTATAACATTGTCTCATAAAGTATTATGTACCCAACCCCACTCTCAAGTAATCCAGTAGCATGGAACTTCTATTGTGAAAGTCATAGCAAACTATCTCCTCAGTGGGCGTGGTTTAATTGCTCCCAAAGCAAACAGAGCCAAATCAATATCTCCCGGCGATGTCTGCAACAACTTCGGGTCACCTTGTATTCGTTCCCTGCGAATCATCGTTAACAGGAACTAATTAAACCGCGACCGCGGAACGAAACTAGGTTGTGTAGACGGAACCGTCAACGATGAAAGGCGGAGAGCGTCGCCCGTTGCGTGGGCGGAGCGGCGCGTGTTTATCCAGGTGCGAACAACGCCGCGAAGAGCGTAATTCTTTCTGTTTCTCCGAACGGGGGGTGGGGTACGATCGTCGTCGGTGTGCCTCGAAAGTCGAACGTTTCGTCCTCCGGCTAGGCACCACGCCACGCGTTCTAACGGTGCATCGCTTGGTTAATAATGCCGGGCAATTTAACCATTTACTCGTAAGATAGAGTGTCGCCGTGCTCGGGATACCGTTCCTCGAGACGCTCCCGTGAGCCCGTGTCCGGTGTCGGGACCGGTCTCGACTCGCTGCCCATTGTCTTCCTCGTCGTTGTCATTGTTGTCCACCCCGATGCCTTGTTCTTGCCGCTAGAGGCTCTTTCTCCGTGACCGACGATCGCGACACTTCGCTCGGAACGAAGGCGAACTCGAGGCGGAAAGGATCGTCCCGAGAAGTTAGAGAGCGCCAAGGTTCTTGATTTCGCAGTCACGAGATTCCGACTCACCCCTATAACCAACTTTCGTGAGCAAACTATATAGAAGAAATAAATAAAAGGAATAGGAGAAATAATGGTGGAAGCTCTTTTTATGCGCAAAGGAGCCCCTGGTGGGCGTGGCTTCGTTGCTCTCGGTTTCTCCAGAGTGCCTCGGAGAGCAATCAGTATCCAAACCCGATCTAGAGCGATCTCGGAGTTCAAGCTATTTAAATCTTATCAGAGGCGTGGGAGAAGATTTATTTTCTCCTCCCACCGCAAAGTACTTCGAACGGGTGTCTTGGTTTCGTTGCTCTCGACTCGGATGGAGCCAGGAGAGTGATTTATAGGGCAGTTTATACTTATATTCCATTTAGAGCTATGCGAGAGCCGCTGAATTTCTTTCGATCTTATCGAGATCTCGCCCAGAGTGGGCGTGGCTATCCCGCTCTCGGCTTCTAGAGACCCAAGCCAGTGCTCCAGAGAACGCTCTGTGCCGATGCCTGATCTAGATTCATCTGAAAGTAGCTCAGTTTATTTAAATCTTATTGCAGTCCTGAAGGAAGACGAGTTCTACCCTCTCGTAGCAAAGGTCCCTGAATATGGGCGTGGTTTCATTGCTCCAAGAGAGTACTCTATACGGTCTTGTATGATCTAGAGCTGACGAAAAGACACTGAATTTTGATAAACTTTTCTCACGCCTCTACATAAAATGTACCAAGTGGGTGTGGCTTTGATGCTCTCAATTTTCAGAGACAATGCTCCACAGCTCTGTTTGTAACCACGTCTCATTTATAGTTACCTGGAAGAGACTGGTTTTCTTAACGCGGCTTAGTTGCGTTTGCGACAGTACTCTCCAGCCTCGTGTCTAATCTAGATCGTCCAAAGAGACACTGAGAATTTGTTTAAGCACTGTCATATCTCCATGTATAACGTCCCGAATGGGCGTGGCTCCGTTGCTCTCGCAATCCAGTGAACCAAACCGGTGCTCCACAGAAAAAAAATTCTGTGCCCCCGTCTCTCGCTGACTGTCAGCGAGGTGCTTGAACCCGAGTAATTCCAGGATGTAAAGCCGTGTCCTTTCCGAAGGAACAGTTACCGTCGTAAAGAAATTTGATCTAAATAACGAAAAGTGTCGTACAACGCCGGTGATCTCACCGGAATGAACCAGACAGATGGAATCCGTCGAGCGAAATGTCTGCGCGACCCGAACGGAGGAGGAGGGGGACACGGTTCTCGCGGAGGAGACAGGCGACGCCGGGTGATCTCACCGGTGCCATAAAGATCGTCGCGGATCTCGATCTAATCGACAGCGGAGCCGGCGAATATACACGGCCGCTGCCGCGGGATTACACGAGCGGCCGCGCCGGTGAATTTATTAAACCGCGCCGACAAATGAAAGGACGCGCGGAAGATTAATGGACAAAGGAGGAGAGCGAGCCGGCGATTCGCGGTTTGTTTTTCCACGGTGCGGCGCGCGGTCCCGCGCGATATCGTCGCGTCGTGATCGGCCGGGACGGGAGAGGAAAATACGCGCGTCGTCCGGGAATAGCGACCGCGTGTTCGACACGACAGTTATATCGGAAACGTTACGGACGTATGAAACCCACCGACGCCGCCGGCGAGGCGATGATTTACCCCCGGAAACGGAGAAACGATCCGCCGGACGATTCCATTAACCATCGCCGCCCCGTGTATATTTAGCGAGCCGCCTCGGCCACGAATCGTAAAATCGTCCCGGGATCTTTTTCGACAGAGGAGACCGACGAAACGAGTCCAAACTGCGAGCATGTGTTCGACGATGAACGCGGGGGCTTTTATCGGCGGAATTGCCGATTTTATGCGATCGATGTAAAAAGGGCTTCTCTTTTGGCCTCCTTTGCTTAAAAGTTGTATTAAACAGATATACTGAGGCGAACTTTTTAATCATATTTCGAACGCACTTTTTCGCACTACAGTGTTGAAAACTGATCACAACTATTGTCCTATTTTGTACATTCTAAAGTCAACATTCTATTCTGTTTGAAAATTATTAACAATGCTATTGGTAGCTTACTGGTAGGTTACCCAATTTAGTTAACCTTATGCTAATGGAATCACTGATAAAATCGACTTTATCTAGGACAAAGTCTACAATTGCAAGACGACATTGCATAACATGTGATCGCCTTGTAACCTCACTTGTATGACATACATTCCATAGATTTTACTTTCTTTTAAATTCCTTCATTCTCTGTATGTTAAATTCATCCAAATCCTCTTGTATCGATAATTAAAGAAAAGAAACCTTCTCCCAGAATTTTTGCTCCGTACGGCTTGTAAAATTGTAACGATTTAATCGCGAAACTTGCGACATCGAAATCGCTTTTCCGGACGCGCTTCGCTCGAGCGGTTCACGTTCGACGAGCCGCTTTTTGCGATTAAAAATAAACGGCAGGAGTTAATTGTCGGATGTCATCCCGGACAGGCGGGATAAGCTTGGTCCGGCTTTGGGGCCGACCTTTCCGGTATGCAATTTTAAAGCACTCTCCCGCCGCGATAAATTCGTGCGGTGAAAGTGTTTGGATCTCGGCTAGCTGGTCCCTGGCGCGAACGATGAGATAATGCATCGAAGGTCGTCAGTTCTGCGCGGCGGAATCTCGGACGGTCCGAGAGAAAGTCTTTTCTCGGCTCGTGTTCCAACCCGATCGCCGATAAACACTCGGACAGCGGGGATGCTACGCTCGTTTTCGATGGTGTACACCCGCTAGGTACCGCCGCGTGGGTGCCTATTAGCGGTCGGCTCTCGGAACACGAACTTTCGCCACCGCGCTCGTCCTCCTTCTCCCCCTCGTCTCCTCCGTCCTTCGCGTTCCATCGTCCGTTCGTTCGTTCGCGTTCGACTATTGCGATAAGAAGAATATCACGGCGAGGAGAAGCGTCGCTGCCCCCGTTCCTCGCAATCTGTCATTCCGCCTGGCTGGAACGAGAGCGAAGCGTAAACGCGCTTTCTACCGCGCTCGCCGTTTTTCCAGCCGTCCGCGGAAGTGCATCGATAACCGCCGATAACGAGAACCTACCGCCGACTCCGCACACCCGAAGAACAATCGTCCACTTTGTTGTCAGCTTGTCGACCCGCCGGCTATATTATCGCGCGATAACCGGCCAATTAAAAAAACCTGCTACCTTTCGCGCTTGTCTCGCGCGACTCCGCGTTCCTGGAATCGCGCTCGTGGGAGCTACCGGAATACTTTTCACGTTGCCTTTACACGCGCGGCGGTCTTTGTGCGTATCCGCGCGAGCTGTTCTATAAGACACGTGTGGTTTTGCGCACGAGCACGTACAACGTAGTCTCGGTTGCGAAGATTTGCAGCGTAGAGTTTATGATTCATGCGTCAACCTGGTATCAGTAAGAACGATTGTTCAATTATGTTGGACGCTTGTATGCAGAGGCTTGTTAGCAAAAATCAGAAGTGTCGTCAGGTGTACGGTTTACGTAGAAAGATAATATAATGGGAAGTGGAATGCAGTACTTGGTAAAAGTCAGAAGTGTCGTCAGGTGTACATTTTACTTAGAAAGATAACATAATGGGAAGTTGGTATATTTAGTAAGAGTCAGAAGTGTCGTTAGATGTACATTCTATTTTAAAAGATAGCGTAATGAAACGTTGTTATATGAACATGTTTTGCATTCAACGTGCAGTTTCGTTCACTTATCTTTCGATAAACTGCTTCTGTGGACTGTTTATCTATCGATACCGACAGAATTAAATTCTACAATTTAACACAATCGTATGAAAGATTAATTCTGGTTTTACATGTAATATTTTATAAAGATAACAAGATCAAGTTGATTCGGACATTTTGCTCGTATTATAAATCATTACCGATTAATCTAATCCGATCAACAGCGCGAGTAAATTTAACGTTAACGTTTCCTCTGGCTTCGAGTATAGTGAATTTAATAGTATTTCAGTATACTTGTACTTCAACTTCTCTGAACCTGCGCCAGAAAATAGAGAATACATTCCGGATTTTCCATCGTACTCGGAAAAGCTATAGCCCCGCGTCGCCATAACGTGATCGCCTATTTCTACCATTTCTGCGACATTTAAGCACTGAATGTCAGCGCGAGAGGACGCGTCTTCTCCATCGTATAACCCGACGATCACCGGGAAGGTGAAAAGTGCGAGGGGGTTTTGGAAAGTTGCCCGATTCGGCGACGAAAAATGGCCGTCCGGCGCTCTCTTCCTTCCTTCGTCGTATTCGTCGAACAGCAGAGACGCCGGAATAGATTGACCGCACGCGGGACGGGAACAGTCCGCCGCGGAACACGATTCCAGAACGCGGAGGCAGGACGGATAACGATTCGTTTGTTCGTCGGTCGAATCCGTGCGTTTCGTGTCGTTTCGGCTCGGTGTCGCTTCTCCCGGGAACCAGCACGATAAAAAGTAACGGTGCCGGTGCACACGCGGCCGCCGCTCCGCTGTATTACTCGGGCGTGTATGCACCTTTTGCCCGGGCGCGGCCATAAAAATCAGGTGAAACCAGCCTTGCCCGGCCAGCTTCTTTTCCGTCTACCTCGTCCCCGCCGTTCTTACCCCTCCCCGACCCCCTCTCCGCTCGTTTCTTTCTTAACTTGCCTCCTCGGTTCGTTGGTTGTCGTCGTCCTCAGATGGTATCGGGCCGCGTTCCGTCCCCGTGGATTCCATTCGTCATCGGGAGATCCTGGACGCGATCCTCGCACACGCGACCCTGTGCTATCTACACCGCAGATAACAAGGAGCCTTTATTTTGACTCGTTCGACTACGCCATTTCACCCGATCGATCAAACGGGACCTCTTTCAAACTAGTTCCGAGTCGCCGCGCCGCGGTGCCTTCTATTTGTCTATGCGATTCTTTCTTCGATCCTCCGAATTGATTCCTGAATAGAATATCTAGAACCGAAGTAATATAGCTGATAAGACTATAACTGCAGATTTAAGGTTTTTGGATGGGCTCTAGCATTTTTAGACTGTCGAATTGATTCCTTAGTAGAATATCTAGAACCGAAGTAATATAGCTGATAAGGCTATAACTGCAGATTTAAGGTTTTTGGATGGGCTCTGGCATTTTTAGACTGTCTGTTTTTTTAACTTACACCTTGTTTTGCAATTTAAAACAAGGTGTAAGTCTACTGTTAATTCTTTTAGTCTACTGAGTTTATTTGAAATTTTATTGTTCTGTCACCTCTTTCCAGTCCTTTTCGCGATCACTCCTACTCTTTCTAATTTTTCTATATTTTGTAACAAGACAGTCAAGTCTGTACGGTATTCTCCTAACTTTTGCAAATTTATTATATGAAAACTCTGTAGCGCTAGAAATCTCTTCGCAAATGTATTCGTGATTCAAAATTGAAGACCTGTTACAAAGACGCCATTTTATTTGAAATTAATATTGCTTTACTTAAAATCAATAATTTGTATTTCGAGATGCATCCACTGACGTTTGTACCACACATTAATCACTGCAATATTACCATTCAGTCTTTAAAAATTTCTGTGCATTTATTCGTCGTCGATATATTTTTCATATAATTTTATATTGAAATGTTAAAAAAAGTACCTACAAAAACCATTAAAAAACATGTTAGAATACCAGTCGAGGATGTAAGAACTTGGTAGCAGTAAAACAGCTCGTCCACGATAACATCGTTCAGAGGAATGAATGCTCATAAATGATCATTTACATTAAGTGTTCATTTACTGTACCAATATTAGCAGTTCCTCCCTGTATAATTTCAAGTCGACAATCAAAAAAGATTTCCAATGCTCACTGCAACTGCAACTTGTCGCGCTTGAAGGAACGAGCTGGTGCAACATGAATCAACGTTTCACTAAAGAAAGAGAAAGAGAGAGAGAGAGAGAGAGAGAGAGAGAGAATTCGCGGCTACCGTTTCCCGCGTACACAGCCGAAGATTTTTGTAACGCGAAACAGATCCGCGGTTCATCGAACAGCCGGCAAACGAGGGCACGCGAATTAATTCCGATGATAATGGGCGGTCGGTCACCGCGGGATTATTACACGGTTGCCGGTCGTGATTCGCGGGCTGCAACATCTGCGGCCGTAATTCGCCTACTAGGTGGAGAACGGTTGTAAGTTACGGCCGCGCGGCGTCCAAAGCATCCCCGCGCAGCCGCGAACGCCGGTGTAATTTATAGGTATACGTCACAACTGCCGAAGTTACGAAGCGAGAGTTTATAGCTGAAAGGACGCCGCGAGAGGACCCTCTAGATGCGTGATTATCCTTTTCGCGTAATAAACATGGCCGAAGTATTCATTCGGGCCGCGATTAAATCTCCAACGGCTGGACAGCCTCGCCGCGTATCGACGCGCCCGGGACGCTATTTCTGCGCGTGTCCTGCGATCCACCGTCTCCGACGACAAGCCCCGTCGAGATTATCGCCGCGCCGAGTTAGGGCTGATGCGGCCCGAAGGGGGTGAATTATCTCGTTTACACGTTTTCTTAATGGCCGGCTTAATAATTGATTCGAAAGAACTTTGTAAAGTTCCTCCGCGGAACAATTCCCACAGAGAAGGCTGAACTATGTTTCTTGACGTCATTCTGATTAGCCGATAAATGGAATTGTTGTAGAAAGATTGATAACGAAGCTGACGACTATGAAGTTTATAGTTTTTAATATACGGTATGCGGTTTATCTTAAAATGTTATATTACTGTTGCTTAAATGTCGTTCGCAGATTTTACTGTATCATAAAATAGAAACGAGATATAATTTAATTCTATCGTCGAATTATTAAATGGAATTACCATTCAGAAATTATTCTTGCTATTTATCTCCTTAATTAGATACTGATATAATGATTCCAGGTTCAATCAAATATATAGACAATAAAATTTTATTGCACTATTAAATGAAACTATAGAGCGAACGAACCACTTCCACGATTCACTATATTCGGTATAATAGACGTCTACAAAATCGTTTGCACATTCGGTAACCAAAAAGAGAAGCTTTTCGCTGTCTGACACGTAACTATACGAGCAAACGGAAGCGAAGTATATTTAACACGTCCCGTTGGTTGCCACTGGTCCAAGGTCGCCGGTATCGAAGCCGATCTCCAAGGGTACAGCGAAGTGGTGAAACGAGGGAACGAAAATAAGGTTAAAAGACCATCATTTCCTGGGACCGGTTGCATAACCGCGTCTTCGATTGTATCCCTGTGCTCGTTGCTCGAACATCGAACTTTCGAGGATCTCTCGATCTCTCGGTTCCCATCGACGACGTGGCGTCCGACGGTCCCCGGAGAGCAGAAACTTTTCTATATATATATATATAGTATATACGTGGCACGTCCACTCTTCCTCGGTACGTTAGCCACGTTTATTAGAGGCGAAGGGCGGTCAGGCGTGTTCAGCTACGGCCGCGGATTTTTAACAGTTTCCTCGATCTGCGAAGGTCCGGTCCTCCTTTTTCGCATTCCCGTGTAATAACAGGTCTGCCGGCCAGGATCGGCCGGACCCGCTCGTCCCAACACAGAAAACCGGCACAGCCCGCGGCGATTGTCGTAGGTAAGTGAGTTTGACGCACAACGTGCCTGAATACTTCGTCGGGACCCTCTTTCACCCGCCCATCTCTTAAAGGCGACGCGTCCCTTTTCTCTCTCTCTCTCTTTCTCTCTTTCTCTCTCGGTCTCTCGAGATCGTTTGCGAACACTCTATCGGGCGCCGATCGATTAAAATCACTTTATCCGACGCGGATCGATCTTTGCCCGGCGTTCACCATTTTCTGGGAGATCGGTCGACGGAATCGTGAATTAATGTCACTTCGAAAGTCGTACGATGTTCACTGGTACTAGTGAAAATAGTGTGTGTTTTTTTATGTCTACTATTAATGACGTGGCTATCTTAATAGGTTGATAATGATGCATCGACGTTCTCAAATTCCTCGAACCCTTTTGCTACGCTTTGTGGGTGCAAATGTATAAAATGGTGTTCGATGTATCTAAGAACAAATTTTCAGAAATACCAAGGGTGTAAGAAAATGAGGACAGTTGTGCTGATGATCTTTTTAAAAATTGATCGCTTTATATCTCTCAAACTGTCCAACAAAATTAAAAAAACGATGCGTTGTGTAACTCAATAGAAAATCACCGACCCAAACATTCATCGTGGACAATTTATTGAGGCGTTGCAGTTGAAACGATCTTTCGATAATCTACTTGCACTCGATGCTGTAATAAAATCGCCTAACAGGCACAGTTCGTCTAGAAATAGCGCGAGCAAAGTTACAAAAGAAAGCGGCAAGAGTTCAATTCCCATAGGTTGGAGCAGGGTCGCGGGGAAGGCAAACGGCTTATTAATAATGCAAATTGTGTTGGAAAAAAGCAAAAATACCGCGTCGTCCGCCTGTTGTCGATCCAGTTCCCACAGTCGCGCGAAGGCCGCGACACCCGAGGTGACAATTTCCACCGATTAGATTTTCCCCGACACGTTCGCCGAATGTTGCAACATACGTACGGCGCGGCGTACGTCTTTGTCTGTTAACGTCGTCCGGCCTCGATTAAATTCACCGTGGCGTCGATAAGCAGTCGCCCGGGAAGGACATCGCGCGGCGAACAGGGCTTTTAACTTTTCTTCGACGCCGCGAAAGCGCAGGAACATTAAATCCCGGTCCGAGTTACACGGCGCTCGCCCGCGGCCCGTGTTACAGTTCTGTTTGCCGGTCGGAAAAAAAATTCGACTACAACCCCGCGAGCGGAACGGCAGCCGCGTGACATAACATCCTGCACCTGGCTCGGGCGAGCTATTAAAATTCAAAGTCTCTTCCGGCCGGCTACAACGCGCCGGCGTAACACCCCATGGAAGAGACCCGATAGCCGCGATCCGCGACGATCCACCCTGGATCCCGGAGTTTATTAGCCGGACACCGAATTAAACCGGTTTAGCGGCGGGGGGGCGCCCGATGCGAGCGCGGAGCGCCGTTTTCACCGTAGCACGGTAGTGCCAGGTAGACCTGTCAACAGCATTAATGTGATTCAGGGGTGCGAGCATCAGCGTTCCCCTTACTATTTACATGCGTACGGTTTGCCGGTTCAGATCTCGGGGGAAGATAATGAGACGCGTTGACCTGTCGCCGCCTGCGACCGCCTCGGGGCCCGTCGCAGGCCACTCGGCCGTCGTCGACCGTCCTCGGCCGTCCTCGCCGGCCGCCGTCCTTCTCGCTCGGGTCCCGTCGAGCTGCCTCGGTCCTTCTCGCGTCGGTTCCCCCTCCACGCCCGGCATCCGACAGCGACGAGCCGCGATCCCTGCTCCCCAGTCATTCCGGTGACAGCGCTCGTGGAGCTCGTGTCGCGTGGAGCTCGGACCCTGACAGCTGTCAACAACCGTCGCGATCGTCTCGCCGTATACTTATCTGTGAAAAGTGTCTGCAATCTTTTTCTTTCTCGCCCCCTCGTCTCGGCTTCGGCGGGTTTCCGGTTTCGGTCGAGTCGCGGCTGTGTGCACGGAATAGTGACAGGATGCTGACAAATGTGTGATTCACTGCGCTGTGCGGGGACACGCGAGCCGAAAACGCAACCAGTGTCGGGGAACGATGACCTGCGGTGTTTCGTACGGAGAGGAGGGCTGATGACCGACAGATGTTGAATTTGAGCATCTACAACGTCGTTGCCAGCATCAGCACCATGGTCTTCGGCAGCAACAAATTCCGGATACGGAGGTACGAGATGTTTCGGTCGTCTGTTGTGCCTCCTTTCTCGTTCCGATTCCGCGACACCGTTAGCGTTCGCGGGGATAGCAGCGAGAGAAGCCTCCTCGGCCAGAGATTCCCGCGAAATTCATTGTTTTGACGGGATGGGGGATTTAACCTTATTGTGACAAGGTTCGAATCGGAGTGTAAATAGCGGCAAAGGTCGCTAACGGAAAGTTAAGTACAGTGGAATCTCTATTATTCGAGTCGAGCAGAGCGACACAAATATTTGAATATCGGAGCAGTTACTTTATTGGAGTGCCAAGTATTTATTAATTTATATTAAATCATTTTTGAAATGTCTCAGCTTAGATTCAAGGAATCGTGCGTGAAGAGTTGCATAAAAGGTGATTCGGATATTTCAGAATCGGATGATCGAGATTCGACCGTGTGTTCGCTAATAATATGCCGACGGTTGGACTAAACATTGTCGGAAGCAATACGATTTAAAATGGAAAGGTCGTCATGTTTGCCGCGATGTTGATAGTTTGTCGGATACTTCGAGGGGGAATTATTTTCGGAGCACGCGGAGCCAGCGATTACGCCAAGTTTCTTATTGGAGCGGGTCTCGTTCACGAGTCGACGCGAACGGGAATGGATTAATTTTTTCGTTTGGCGGAAGCCGATAGGTTGTTAACCCCACTCATTCATTTATATACCATTAGTCACGCTTTGTTTATCACCGTGCCGGCGGTTCGTGTTTTAAAACAAATCCGCGGCGGCCCCCTCCGGTCATTTGATATTTTTAATGTCAACAGCTCCATCAATCTGATGCTCCGCGCGGGAATCGATGAAAAGAAATCTATTTGGCATAGGCAACGTGACGACCTTAAATGTTTACATCATTAATTGCGCGTTCGCTTTCGCGGTTTGCAATTTTACGAGCCTTGCGTATGTTCTCGCGGCGTCGAGTACACGTGCACCCGATGACTTATTGAAAATTGAAACCAATATCGCCGATAAATGATTGCCAATGGAAAAACGATTCTACGGATGGCTGTTTTATTTCTCAATCAGTAGCCGCTGTCCGTTTAATTTTATCACGTATCGTATGCTACTGTCACTGACGCGACAATCATCCTGTCGTATGCGCGAAAGCAGAATTAACATCGTATCTCTTCTCTTTATAATGTTCAGATCCTGCGAAACACAATTTACGTAAATATGTGCAAAATTGGTCGTAAAATAAGAATCGACAATTCGTAAATACCGAGGAGGAAACACCGAGGCCGTTTAGGGTTCTAAACTGTCACGACTTAACGCTTTTGCATAAATTAGCGCACAGATAACAGTAATTTGAAGAGTAGTCATTTGGAACAGTTTTCCGACCGCTCCTTGTCACACCATTGTTTCGGAAAAATCGCATACTTCGACGCGAGGAATCTCCGAGCCGTCCGGTTTTGCCATGAAATCCGCGCATGGAACAGGAAGCCTATAATTTAATAAACCATACGGTTCCCTCAAAGAGCACTAAATTACGTATCATTAACAACAACCATTTCTCATGTACCGGACAGATAGGGCAATCTAAGATTTCACGCTACATTTCCGCCGCTCTCCAAGCATTGTTACACGGCTCCTCTTGCACAACAGAAGCAAAATTCGGTCCATCGATTAGCGATCCGCGGAAAATCGCGTCGATGTGCCCGCGCGATCGTGTTCCGGTTCATCGAAGCGCGATCGACGTGTATCGGAGTTTCGAAGGCAGCTTCCTTCTTTCCATTATCTGCGAAACCCGTATCGCGAAACGGTCGAGCCTGATCCCCGGGCCAGATAGGCGACACAGAGCGCGCGCGTGCGCGTGCATCGCTGGGGCATTATCGCCAGAGTTCATTTCCACCGGTCAGGCGAACAGAAGAAACAAGGTTAGGCACCTCTCTCGCGCGCGCGCGCGCGCGGACGTTTTATCGTTTGCGTACGAGTCGAACGATAAGTAGAAAGTTTATCGGGTCGGTGACAGTGATGGATGGTCACGAGGATAGTCTTCTTGTCGCGGGCGACGTGTATCGGAGTCTCCGGCAAAAAAATCCTCGTGACAAGTTAATAGTCGGGTCCGCGGGCCGAAATTACCGGTGACGAAATTCGCGGGACCCAGCGGCCAACGGATGGCGCCATCGTGGCCCATTTCCGGGTCCAAGGCTCCGAGGCCTGCCCCGGGACGTGGAAAGTGTTCGATGCTTTGTCTCTGCGCCGGATGGTATGCAAACGTATATTTTCTCTGAAATTAAGGCGAAACTGTGACAGCGGAGAACGTTGTCCGAATCATGAAAATGTTTAACATTTCTTAACAACTGTATCGGTGATGGGAGCTTCTTGACAAATCGTTTGCAAATGCTGCTGCGTTCGGACTGTACAGCAGAAAAATGTCGACTGATAATATTCAGTACAAAGGTTGAACAATTCGTCGAGGTGGGATTTATTTTGCGTATTCGCTGAATGGTGGACACTTCTGAGCGTCGACGAGTTAGATTATTTTCGCGATAGTTGCTAGTGAAAGGACCTTTCTGAATATTTATTTGCGTGCGATGTAGTATTCGGATCATTATCAAAAAATGTCACAATTAAAAATATAATACATAAAGAGAGAAAAATAATTTGAGTTCTGGTTGCTTGGAATATAATAAATAGTGCAGCACAGAAAGATCGTTTGAGCGAAGGGCAACTCTGACAATTTTTATAAATTTTATACACTAAAAAGGTGTGAAAAAATCTTCTGGTTTCATTGTATCTAATAAATAGTTAATAATCTCTAAATGATCAACATTTTTAACAAAAGCCTAAAACATTAGAAGCGTTTAAATCTGTCCGCGAGTAAATTTTCGAACGGAAGCACTGCTTTCATATGACCTCTCACGATAAATTTTCTCCTCGCATTCTGCCTCGTTCGCAGAAAAACTAGCAGTAGTATGAGCCACCGAAGTAGATCTATGAAAGAAAGTATTTCAACTGTTTAGCCAGTCTACATATCAGAAGAAGCTAGAAAAACGGTATATTAATTTATCAATGTTTGGAAGTTTTTGATCGGTCGAACGTTTGAAAGCGATTCTTAGAGCGAGCGCGGTTCTTGCTGGGACGCATCGAAAACTACTTTTTCCGGGTCGACAGTGTCCGTCATGTTGCCGGACAGGCGAAATTGCCGGTTGGTCGACGCGCTCGAATTCTATTTCACCGTTGACGACAATCCACGTCGAAAAACGGGAGCGAGAACCGGCGGCGTGGCGCGACGCGTCTCCCGACTCGACTCGACTCGGCCCGGCTCGGCTTCGTCGGCCACCTCCTCTCGTCGTCGTCCTCCCCGCGGGTTTCCGCGTGCGCCCGTTTTAATTAACCCATCCATCGGACGACCGGGACGGGACGTGCGCTCGATACGGATCGTCGGTATTGGTATAGATCGGCTAGATCGAGGGGAATCGGCTTACGAACGCCTAAGAAGTAACCGGGCGAGCGAAGCCTGGGAACTTATCCGCTCGATACCCGCCGCAAGAAGCAAGAAAGAACGAGGGGAGGCGAGCCAGCGTGTCTCTCGTTCGACGCTCGCGATCCCTCGTGCTCTATTTGTCTTGCTGCGCCGGATCGTGATCCTCGCCGGCAAGGCACGGCGACGCAAGGACGCTTTATTTATCGAACGATGATCGAGATTCATCGTCGTCGAGTTATTGACGGTTCTCGGTCGAATCGTGAATACATTTTCTTGTTCCTATCTACCGTTGCCTTATACCCCCACCCTTCCCGCTTCGTTTATTCTTTTTGCCGGGGCCGGTGTCATTTCAGAGAAATTTATATCGTAGGAAAGTTTGTACGCAAACGAACGACCGAACGCTTTATTTTCAGATTGGAATGCGACGCGAAGATATTTGAGATTTATATGGTCCTTTTGTTTCCATTTTCAATGGCCAGGCGATACTTTGTTTCGTATTTGGTGTTGTTATTTGGATTTTCTGTCGCGGTAGAGAAACGAGACGGGCGTTGAATTGTTTGTGTTCTATTGTAATGAAATTGCGACGCGGAATTTTGTTACCGCTGTATACAGTCCGATCGGTTTAATAATTCTACATAGTCATTTTGTAATAATAGGACTCGATAATGAAATCGTAAGCGAAAAAATCGTCTGAAAATATGCAATACACTTTTTAATCTGCCTCTATTGATTGCGAACTTTTTTTAATTCTGACTGCGTTTGCTTATTCGAAGATATTTAAGATTCTTAAAAATATTTAAAATACCAAGCACGCACGCTTAAAACCTAATAAAAATTTGTTTCCTTCTAAAAAACGATGTTACAGCGAAACTAAAACAAGGAACACCTTTCACAGAGTTTCAATCGGTACAATTATCTCGAAATGCATAAAATCGATCATCTATTAAATATGGCCGGAGCTTTCTTCAAGAATATGTTACGGCTCGATTTCAAATGATTTTTCCATGTAGAGTCGGCACGCCGGCTGTAACGCGGCGGTTACATGACACCCCTGTACATGTATAGCCGGCATCGGATAGTAACCCGGCTGCCGGATCAAACGGATATTTAACCGGTTAATTGAACGTTTACACGTTACGACGCGACAGCCGTATTTATTTCCGTTTCACGGCAACGGGCGAACGGTGCATTTTCGTGCCCCGATACTCTCGCGAACGTGCAACGTTGGCCTCTCTCTCGCGCGCGCGGTTTATCGCTCGCCGACCCGTTTTTAGATTTCTTCCGTTCCGCTCCTTTCTTTCTTTCCTGTCCCTTTTTACGTTTCTTTTTTTCCGGGCACCGGATTCGAAGCAATTAAAAGCACTTTACCACGACGGCTCGATTTCGTCGAGTCTGCCGGGCACGCGCGGGAGGCTGAATTACTGCAGGAAAGGTGAAATGCCAATGTCGTTTCGCTCCGGTCGGATTGCAACACCGTTTCGAAACGTCTTTCTCTCTCTCTCTCCATCGCTCTCCCCCTCTCTCTATCTATCTCTCTTTCTATCCTCATCACTTTCGGTCTCCTTCTCTCTCGGCTCTTGTTTTTCGTGTGGTCGGTATACGCCGCGATTTCTGGAAACGATTGCCGCCACGGCACGCAAATTACGTACAAATTTGCAGATAATAAACAATCAGAGCCGCCTGAAACCAGCTCGGACCACCTTGTTCTTTTGTCACCGATGATTTTGCAAGGGCTCCTGTGCAATCCGCCGATTTCGGAATCCGAAAACCGGTGTTCAGGACGGTGTAGCTTCGACAATTTTTCTGCGAGCGGCACGATCGTAGAACTGACGCGTAAAAATATTATAAAATAAGACAGAGAATAGTTTATATAGATAATTATATAAACTACAAATACGCGAGAAATTATTTAAATAATTTGTCCCTGGAACAAGCGAAAGACTTTTATAAAAAAATGCAAGAAAATGCAGTTTATCAATTTTTGTCCTTTGCTAAGAAAAACGTGTTGTTTCAGAAAATATTAAAGAGTTAGGTAAATAATAGGACATGTCCCGCTGTTTAGGAGTCTTCGACGCGGTTTAGTCTGGACGACGGTGCACAGTTATCCGTGAGAAACACGTCGGACGGTTTTCTTCGTCTCCGTTGCTTCCGAGTATCGCGGATAATTAAACGAAGCCAGAACGCGCGGAATATCTTTCGTCAGAGCTAGATACAAACAATTACGGGTCCATTAGGTGTCCCGCCGACCAATATGTCATCTGATAAACGCGGTCTCCCGACTGGTTCTCCGTAGAGCTACACCCATCATTCCTTTCGGGCAGAACGCGACTCGGCCTTCTTACGAGGTGGAAAGATCGTCTAAGGTAGCTTAATGGTGCCGTCAATTAACCCTTCTCGTTACCGGACGGTTCTAAGCAAATCTACAATTCACTGCGACGTCAGCGCGCGGCGACTGCCAGCGGGTTTCAAGTTCTATTCCATTTTCAATGGATCAGCTCAGTCGAGTGTCTATTGTTTAAAAGACGCGCCCGTCTAGAAGGAATCATTCTTAATGGACGAGTCACTTCTTCTGGGACTGCTATCGGATTTTGTAGCTTATTCAGAGATTATTTATAGAACGGACGTATTTTAGTAGCAAATGCAAGTGGAACTGGTAACTAAAAAAAATATTCATTACTGAATGGAATTAATTTTATAGATCAGAAACGTTTGATCTAGCTGTGATTATCTTATGCAAGAAGGGTTGTGAAGAAATTCATATTTATTATTTTTTCGAAGTATATAATTCCAAAAATATGTGTATGAAAGAATTTTTTCTAATTCGTAAATATAACGGAAGTAGAAATCTTTAAAACAGGTATATGTACATTCATAAAACTAGCTAAAGCATTCATTCTAATTTCAAAGATACTTCCATCAGAAACTATTAAATAATACACATATCCATCCACAAGCAAATTAATATAAAAATGAAAAATGTCTAAGTAAATCGAATCTTGTTATTTTTATAAGACAGTCGAGTCGATCGACGCACATTTTCTGCTATGGCCGACACTATATCCAAGACCTGGTTCACAGACCAGCGATAGTAATTAAGGGTTAAACCAAATACGAAGATCGCGCATCCACGCTATAATTACAGCGTAACTTGCACAGTTTTTAAAGAGATTGCAACAGCCGACTAGTTAATCCTTCGAAGAATACGCCTGGATGTCGGCGTTTCACGCGGAAAATCGCGAAGAAAGTATCGGATAGGATAGAGAGAAGGAGTATCGCACGCGATCTTTCGCCGGGATCGACGACACGAGGGGGGACAAGAAGCGAGAAAGATTTCCCTCCAGAAGTGAATCAAATCAGATAGGACGCGTCGTTAGTATCGCAAACAATGCGTGCGACGACGCGGCCACACGTATCCGCTCTAGACGCGAGTCCGGAGCCTGGCGTAATGAGCCGTCGCTCGTTTTCTGCCGAGATCGCCCGCGATGCCTCATTACCTTTCACGCCGGGACAGGCTGAAAGTGGCCGAGCGCGTCCGCGCCGCGCTTTTAGACTCGCACCGGCGCCGGCCAGCCGAATTCCGCTTCCGACTTAATAATATCGTGTCATTCCACCTCGAAATAATCGTCTCGTTCCACGCAGAAATAATCGCTCCATTCCACTTCGCAATCGTCGTCCAATTCCACTTTCAAATCACGTCGCATTTGTCATTGTAATGCATGTTCAATATATTTTTTTTTGTATTCAATTTCTGAGTTTCAATCGATAATTTTTTCTATAATTAAACGAAGCTTGAAGAACAATTTTTTGTATTTTCTTTGCAGTGTTTATTCTGTTTGTTTAATTTATACAAATATTCTATATTTAGCTGATATAGGATAGTTTGAGGATCTCGGATAGAACAGGAACTTTGGTAATTTTTTTACTGTTTAATATTTTAAGTTTTGACAAAAATAATTATTTTTGCTCGATTAGATGGAAATTGATGAACATTCTTATATTTTTTTTACTTTACGTTATTTTACTGTGTGTAATTTAAATATATTCCTAGACTTGCCGATGTTACTATTGAAGGATTTAAGTTCTCAAATGTTGAAAGAACTGCGGTAATTTTGTCTACTATATAATTTGTCAAGTTTGCATAAAAAACATTGTAAAGGTTGCTATAAAGTAAAAATAAGAAGGACATCAAACTTTGCGGCGGTTCCGATCGTGGAGGCGTCTCGCCCGGAAAAACTGGCGTGCTTTCGTCGATTTCACCGCGGGGACGGTTCGCAGTCGTGCCCAGAAAATCTTCTTTTCTCACGTTCCACTTGCACGCGACCGCGACAGGGGCAAAAATCTGGCCCAGTACACCCCGTTGCCCTTTCGAATTCAAGTGTTTCCACCGGGAGTATCTCTCAATCAGCGGGGCCACGGAGTCGTGTCTGCGAGAGTTCATTCTCTCGTCCCCGGGAGGAACTAAGAACCGGCGCAAGGTATCGGCGATCGGCTTTCCTCGTGCTGGCAACATTATCGACGCTCAATTACCGTGTCCCGGGACTCTAATTGCGACCACCTTGCCCGGCCACGGGCCCCTATCCACCGACCGATCTGGTTCTCGGCTCGGATCCGAGTCCGCCGTCCGCCGGACCGATCGATCCAATTAATAACAATTAGAATCGGCCGGATGGACCGTCGCCGTTGTTCTCTTTCTCCGATTCGCCGTCCACCGGGACGGCTTTTCCGGTCCCCTGTCCCCCTCCCCCCCTTTCTCTCCTCTTCTCTCGCGACACGGACAGTTGTGTCGGACATAATGGACCGTTGTTCGCCCCGCGAACGATTCAACTTTACGACAAGAGTGTATACAGCGACGCCGCGCGGAGCAGATAAATCGACTTTGTTCGGTCTCTGCCCCGGTACAAATTGCTGCTCCGAGCTGATATGCTTCACCGAGATGCTGTACCGCGGTTTACGGGCTCGTAACTTCAGCAATTAGCCGGCCACGGGCCTCTGCCAGTACACCGATATCGTTTTTAATTGTCCGACCGCCTTGGAAAAAAATTCTACACGCTTGTACGTCTGCTCTATGCCTCGTTCGAACCGGAAAGTACCTGTTTCCTTCGTCAACTGAATCCTTGAGAGCTTGGAGTAGAACTTTTCTAATATCTTAGAGCATCAGAAATGCTATAGTGATCGTGGAACAGAAAATCGAGATGTTTCGAGGTTCGGGTATTACACCGGAATTTGCTTCCTTATTGACATAATCGTTATTTGAAAAAATCGATTTAATGCCGGTAAAAGTCCCAAAATATGTACCGCTAAAACAGATATCCATATCGGTAAAAATACGAAAATATTTACCGATATAATAACAGTATAAGCTCCAAGCTTAATTACAATGTCACAATAATCGATCTTCTTTTATTTTACCGCTATCAGGGCCAAATAAAAATATATCGGTATTTTCGTGTATCAATATCACGTCATACCGGTATTTCAATTTCTATAACACGAAGGTACAGCCGAAAAATAGCGGGCATAATACCGGTATCTCCGGTTTGGCATAGGAAAAACCACTGTCTCGATGGAGATCTGGCTCCATCAGAGATACGGCGAATCTCCGGCGGGATAGTAGATCAGCAATGACTCAGTGTTGTCGTTGTTTGCGACCTACTATTTGTTTGCGGCTCGATACCAGGCCTCTTTGCGTCGACAGCAAATAGATTAGGCTTGACAATGGTTCTTGAACGCGTTTCGCTCGGGAAACGTAGATAATGTCGAAGACCGGGAGATGCCTCGAATAAATGGTTTCCACGTTTTCGTAGATTATTCCGTCCCGAATGCAGAAGACGTTATTTCTCGGAGTTGGTGCCGGGAATAAATTAGTGTGCAGGCAGATAAGTTGCTCAAGCTCGAGGCGCAGTCTTTCTGGGATTAACGCCTAACTTTCTAAGGATCTGCACCACGCCACTCACGCGCGAGTGACAGTGTCGTTTCGCGATATATCGCGTCCCTCGAGTATTCTTCCACATCCTTGCCAGCCATTTTTCCAAACGCTTCGAATAAACCCGAGACGAATCGAAAGAATTTAGAATTTATTTACCTGTGCAGGTTCCCCTGGAACCATTAATGCGCTGGTAATTTAAAAAATGATGCTATAACATTTTATATTCCACAAAATTTGACATAGTAACCGTATAGAACCAACGCGAGATTAGTGACTAACTTGTCAGAGCTTTTATCATTACAATGATAGAAGATAATTTAATCGAAACAAAATAAAGGCACGGTACGTCCAATAAAAATGTCTTATCTAAATACAATGAAATTAATTTGTTTAAAGAATACGTCACCGATTAATTATCTCCGCCACGAGGAGACCATCGACGTAGAATCCTGTTTCACATCGAACCAAGGAATCTCAGAAACGGGAATAAATTTTCCCATTATCGCGCAACAAATATCCACAAGACTAAGAAATGCCGTGCTATCGCGGAGTCGTCAAACTCCACCCTCTCGGCAAACAAAACGCAGGCAGCAAGATGCGGCCGCGATAACACGCGCGTCCATTTTCCTGGCCGCGAGATACGATTGACTCACCGGTAATATCATGAACAAACAAGTCCACCTTTCAATTATCTTGTGCACACAAAAGTCGAATCGGTTCGATCGGTTCTTATTCGAGAAACTGGACCCCGGCATCCAGCGGGTGGCAGACGCTTAGCAACGAGACGGAATCATTGAATCAGGGTATAGATCACGACGGACGCTGTTCGTCCGCCGTTCCGGCTACACCTTCTGCTTCCACATTGAAACATCTATCCGCCGGTTGACGGCACACGCGTGGGCGTGAATGTTGGCCGAGCTAAATCAAGGGAGCGGCGAAAAATCGGGCGAGAGAGAGAGAGAGAGAGAGAGAGAGAGGGAAATAAAGCAGCGCGAGGCCGGGCGAGTTCCCCCGGTCCGGATGTTAGGTGATGCCGCGCGTGCATCCGCGACCGGACGATAGAGACGTCTCGCGATTTACGGCCCGCAGCGCGTCGGTCCCTGAGTCCTATGACTTCGCGCTTGATTTATGGAACCTCCGGGGCCGAGTCCGGTCCGGTCCGGTCCGGTCCGGTCGCCGGACCCGGCGATGGCCACGATCCCCACGGGTAATCGATTCAACGCCGGCGATAGATCCTGCCGGAAAAGCCCGCGCGTCGAATCCTCTACCCCGGTGAAAGCGGTCCCGATGATTAATCGCCGGACGGTAATTAAAGAACCACGCGGTACCCGACTTTGCGCACCCTTCGTTAGACCACCGCGGACACGCTCGCCTGCGACCTACAGGATATGCTTCGGGAATCTGGAATCCTGTTGGAAATTTTCGATGCTTATACAGTCGGTTGAATTTCGTTTTAACCCTTTGCACTCGATTGGTGACTCTGAGGCACCACTTCAATTATTTCGTCACCCTCTAAAATAATGTTTATAACAACAAAGTTCAATTTTAGAAAAATTGTTGAACATGAAACTGTTGGTATGAATCGCAAGAGGTAATTTGGTATGTATATAAAATACACTTGGTCGCTTAAAATGGAAATACTGTACAGCAGAAAAATTATTTCAGAATTACAGTTAAAATGGCCTCGAGTGCAAAGGGTTAACATGTTCGTCGCCGCGTCACCCATATCTGGGTGACATTAATTTCTGACCAATTTTGAAAATTTTTTTTTTACTGGCGACTCTGAGGCACCACTAAAATTATTCTATCACGTCCAATATATAGTACAACGTTTTGATACTAAAAACTTTTAAACCACTTTAAAACTGAATGCTCGAAGGAGTCTCTACAGTATACGTCAGTACCACCCTGTACACCGATACTCCGTCGCTAACCTTCGGTATTACGGAAGATGGATGGTGTCGGGTGGTTACACGTGAGTAATGATATTTTAATTAAGTAGCCGGCTTGTGATTCCCAAGTGTCGGACTCGGTTTAGAGCTGCTTTTCAGTTGCGTAGGGCGCCTTCGTAATTGGTGGTAATGGATGCGAGAGTGCGGGGTAATGGTTTCTTGATGTTTTGGGAGCTGGTGGTTTCCGAGGAAGAAAATTAAGTCTTCGTGTGAACTGAACCGGACACTTCCTTGTTAAGAGGAAAAGTTTAAGCTAGGGGTAATTATCGAAATGCTGAAATACCAGGGGGTAGTGCGCTCGAACGGCGAACTTTCTCGACGAAAGTGTAACTCCGTATGGAACACTTTTAGTTTCATTTAATAATTTTCTTAACATTTTCGGAAAATCAGGTGATTACATAATTTGACGACATGAGAAAATCGATATTAATTGTTCAGTACTGAGCAAACGTATTCGATATTTCAAAGTCGACTCTCTTAACACTTTACCGACTGATATCCTATAAATCGGCTTTTTCTCCTAATCGAAGTCTGTGTGTCAAATGTCATGGTAATCAATAATTTGTTATCTATTATTGAGGTATTATCATATAATTTTTGAAATACCAGACACCTATTGCGACGAATAAAATACGTAAAATTGATAAAATATATTGTTTAATGCCAACGTTACGGAAACATGAAAATGTTTACTGTCGAATTTCTTAGAAATGAATAATAAATAAAATATTCATTTCTAAAAGAGAATATACGCTATAGTCAAATAGCAATATTAAAACTCGTAGTCGAAAGATAATAGACGCCCGAAACCTTCAACATAAAAAATTCGTCACCATTGATAAAGCAACCTTCGGCTCGCAAGCTCGAGCAACCAATTAATCCAATTTCCGGAACGATCCCAATTCCAAGAGCCACGTGTCCCCGCTCGATCAAGTCTGTCAAGGGAAACCGAACCGATCTCCGCGGGTGATCGATCGGTATCGCTATCAGCGGTGCCACGGACTCGTTCCTCGAATTGTCTGTCTGGTTACAGTAGCCATCGAGCAACTTATCATAAACGGATCCCGTACGGAGGACAGCCTCGGTCGGGAGAGTGAGAGAGAGATGACTATCGGCACTCTCGTCACGATCAGTACCGTTGCGGACCCATTGGGATTCGAAGGTATTTTACCTTGAATAGACAGCGGCGCGTGCGCGCAGCGGTAGTCGGCGTAGGCGGAAGAACAACCAGCGCCTTTGTTTGGGCTTCCGAGAACTTGGCCTGCCATCGTCGACGCGCCGCGCGACGTCCTCCTCCCTTTTGTCATTACTGTGGAATGCCGGGGCTGGAATCATTTAAGACGTTGTAATTGCCACGGTGAAATCAAGCTCTCTGTCGGGACGGAATTGATAGGACACTGGGATGACACTTGTCTCGATCTGCTACTGCGATCGCAGATAGCGAAGGCTGATCTGAACTGTTCGGGCGCGCTGTAATAATAATTCTGTAAAAAAAGGATTATATAAAATGTTTAAATAATCGAGCTTCAAATATGGCGAATATTTTGGTCGCATACACAAAGATTAACCCTTTGCACTCGAAAATATTTCAACTGCAAATATAAAATAATTTCTCTGACACGTAGCATTACCATTTTGCATAACAAAGTGCATTTTATTTATATAAAATCGATTCTCATAATTCATATAGCAATTCCATTTTTAACAACTTTTAAAATTGAGCTTTAGTAATATCTGTAAAAATAATTATAGAACGTGGTATAATAATTTTAATGGCGCCTCAGAGTCATCGCTTGAGTGCGAAGGGTTAAACAAGCGCATTTTTGCCGTTCATAGCATTCACGACGAAACGCTGCTCTCGCACACAGTAGGCGATTTCTAGACACAGTCACGTGGCTCTCACGATTTTTATACTCTTCGTTGCACTCCTCACTCTTCGTCGCTCGCTTTTAAGTCTAAATACAGTTCACCCAGCTATAAAAAGTGTAATTCTTTTACCGACAGTTAACTCACACCGTGTCAGATCGGCGTGAGAGTCCTGTGGCGTGCAGCTTACTATCGCTATCGGACATTGTGCTCGCACAGGTTCATAACGATCCGCAATAGTTCTATAATAGTTCCGCAATGGTTTCAAAATAACTGGAGAACCATCCATCCGCTCGCAATCGCGCTAGAACCCTTTTACGAGCGATACCCAGTGATAGCGTTCGGCGAGCTACCTTCGTTTGTTGTTGCCCGCGGCTCGCGGATCTGTAATTAAACCAGCGAATCAGATCGCCGGGCGGGTTTTACGATTTCCTCGAATCGTTTGTTTCGTGATTTAATACTCGCGATCCTGCCGGGTGATTCGACCATTGAATCGGCGCCCTGCGTCGTAAGTTTTTGCACAATTAGCTTGCTGCTACCCTCGCGCAGAACAGAGCGTCTTTTACCGAAAGAACTATTCGGTCTGGCCGAGTCCACGGGATTCAATTTTATTTGAAAATCTTGAAGAGATGGTGTTTAACATTTTGCGGTCATGTTAAATTTACGCATAAGTCATGCTTGTCAGAATTAATTTTTGTGGAGACGTTAAAGAGAAATCGAAATTCCTATGTGACTACTATTGTTTAAAACAGTTTTTAAATTGCATAAAAATATGTATTTAATAATTATCGAAAATTCTTCTTAAGCAATGATCATACCGAAGTCGTAACGTCTCGAAGTCAAAATTTTGCACCGATAAAAATTAGTTATATATTAAAAATTAATTATGTATTATTTGATGTGCTTGCACGATACTAAAATTCCTCGAATTTCCTAACGTTCCTCGCAGGATTCCAGTTCCTCGATTTTTACGCGAAATGACGCGAGTCGTCTGTATACCCGCGGTATCAGTCGCCGCCAGAACGAATAGATTCGTAACGCCTCGGTGCCGGTACTTTTAAGGCATTTAACAGTATGCCCTTTCGTATTGCGACCGTTAACTGCATCGGATTCTTTTTCTCGGTCGACGGTGCGCCTCGCTTCCAGAGCCCGGCTCGCTCTCTGTCTGACTTCCTCGTAGCCGCTCCACCGCCTCCATTAACCGGCTGAAAAATCGCCGTCTCCGTTATCCTTTGTCTTCCGACGCCTCGAAATGACTATTTAGTTCCCACCGTTCGGCTTTTTTTTTTTTTCTTCATTTTGCTTCATTACTCCTCCGCCCGCGATGCTTAGCAATCTCGCCGTCCCCCATCTCTTGGCCTCCTGCCGTCCTTTTTTTTGCGCCGCGTATTATTGTCTTCGGCGGTTCGTCCTAGACACACACTCGCCGCGCTTCCCGTGCCGGAGGGGGGAAAACCCCCCTCCTCAGACTTCGTGACCGCTCCTCTTACATGTTAATCGAGCGTCGCCGGAAATTGTAATCGAAAACATCTACTGACACGGTTCTGCTCTTTAAGGATCGCTCGTTCTGCAAAATGATTAACCGACCGCGCTGGATTACTGTTCCGAGGCAATTAGTTTTGTTCTTCTGTCCTCGGGCCGCTACCTCGGGCGTTTCCACGATTTTTCTTTTCGAATTAAATAGGAGCGACCGTGCCAGGGAAATTAGTATGGTTTTCAGTATTCGTGTCACGATTATTTAATTATTTGACACAATCTATAGTTAATTTTGTATTTTAGGATTCGTTTTACCTTGTGCAATGCAATTATATTTCTGTAAGTTTTGTTCTTTATCGCAACTGAACTCTTTCTATATTAACTATCAAAGAATTTTCGGCTCCTTTAATTATCTAATACATGACCAAATAATTTGTTCTACCATAATTTATACGAATCTAGCTCATATAAATCAGATTCATATAAATCTGACATATATGAATTAAAATGTAAATATGAGTAACATAATCTGAACGAATATAATACAAATGTAATATAAAGTCGTGAAAGTAATACAGACATCTCTTTTTCTATAATTTATCATTTCAGTCAATTTTAGAAAATAAAACATAATTCAGATCATGCTTAGCGACCACGATGTGAGTGGAGCTTTATTATCGACGATTTTTCAGCACGAAAAAGCGCCGACATAATCAGGCCCCGCTAAATGGAACTTCGCTTTGGTTCGTGCGAGTGAAACGGTACGATATTAAATCGAATTTAGTGTCGCCGTCATAAAGCCGGCACGACATGGTAATTCCATTCAATTTATTCGCAGGCAACGTTAGCAGATAATATTCCGCGGATAGATCTGCAAGGGCTGGGATCTAGGCTAATCTTTAGAGAGTTTCTTTCTGATTTATCATCGGTTTTTGCGGTGTCTTCGAGCGAAGAGTGAAATGGATCTCGCGTGCGCCGGGCTGTTATGTGCGAAAGGTAGCGGCGATAACTATTATCTAAAATTATAGGCATCAGGGAAACAGTGTATAATACTGTTGCATTAAGCCCGACTGTTATTTATTGCTGTTTCGAGCGTGATTACTCGCGTCTCGTGACAACACCTGCTACGAGGAAACGGGATTAGCGGAGACACCATGGAAAGATCAACAAATGGAATTTCAAGAGAAATTTCTTGTAATAAAATACATAATAGAAAATATTGAAAATGAAGATAAGGCCTTTCCTTTTACGAGTTGAATTTTACGAGTTGAGTTTTTATCAGTTGAATAAATTATAGAAACTGGAATTATTTTGACACTGACAAGGAATGTAAGCTTGACGTCCTATCAGTTTTGGAAAACTGGTCATCTACCTTTTATCAACGAATTTAAGTAGTATAGTGATAAGTGCTTGAAAAATATAATATCTGTTCGAATTGCGTTTGGATACGACAGAAATTTAAAAAATGAGAAATATCCATTTCTTATATCAGATAGAAAAATTAGAAATGCATCAACGTGCATATTATTACGTACATAAAACAATGTGTAATGAAAATGTCTAATCAGTAAGAAAGCACATATATCTCTGTCCATACGTACGTTCGTACACCATCGCAAGTGCATATTATTCATCTCTGGAGAGGGGGAAGAAACATTTCTGCATACGATGAAACTCCGTTAACAATTTCCGTGGAACGACCACGGTCGATCGGCATTGTCAGTCATCGTGGCCGCATCCGCGTTGCTCGCGCGCGTATCACGCAGCGTGAATCGTCCCGACGAATTGGCGTTTCCTAATTCGTTGCGTGCGCTCTTGTTCCGAGGAAATCGTTAATAAGGCGAAACCGTTGGTCCGCGAAGCGGGCAGTCCATCATTTAGTGCCCGGCGGAGAGGCAGAAGGCAGCTGCGCACGGGGGCTGGCTGCGATTTAATCAGCGCGGATTCCCACGATTGGCAGAACCATTTACAATTAGTCTTCGTCATTCCGCTTCGGCATTAATTTCTGGAACAAGCCACCGTATACACGCGCTCGTTCGCTCGTGAACTCTCGCCGGGATGCGCTCGCGCGAATTTCACGCCTGTCGCCGCCGCCGCCGCCACCGCCGCCGCCGACGGGGACGCTACAATTCCTCGCCGGGAGACACGGGAACACGCCGATTTTCTCTCCGAGGAATTATTTCCGCGGCATTGGTCGCTACCGGCGTTCCCTTTCATTAATTCGCGACGCCGACGGAGATTCGCACGCTCCTCGCCACCTCTCGATCGCTCCCGTAATCGTCGTCTCGATCATCTTCGTTCCGATAATTGTCATTTTAATGATAGTTATCTAGATAATTATCATTTCTGTTTCGATAATCTCCATTTTAATTATCGTCATTTCGTTGATTATGGAATCTATCGTTTCACTGGACACAGTGTGACTCATTTCATTTTTTAAATCGAGCTTTGTTAGTGTAAACAATTTTAAAAATGTCATCGAGGTTTCTTTTTTTATTTGAATAATACAATCTCAACTTTGACAATTATTTCGCGCCATTGCAAGGTGTCCCACACTGTAGCGTTAAAAACATTATTGCAACAAGGGCTCGCGCCCGTAAATACGATAAAAGCAAAGTAGAATAAAAAATCATTATTTCGATAATTATTATTTCGACTAACAACTATACTACGTTTCTTACTCATCTTTGAGTTCCTCACTGATTTCGTTCCCTAACGACGCTGCAATCTGACATCTTTATTACAAACTGCCCCCCTTCCATTTCTTAAATTGCGTTTTATGTGCTCTGCATTCTTTCTGGCAATTTTTAATTATTTTTATTGCGGACAATGAGCAAGTAGATCTTTCTCAGACAATTTCCAAGAATCGCTTTGATTATGAACCTTCCGAGTAAACTTTCATTAAGACATTTATGAATTATTTTTACTTTACCTCAAACTGTATTAAAATCGTTATAATACCTGTCAATGAAAAACTTTTTGAAAATACGACGAGGTGTTTTCGAAACTATATCGCTATATTAATTCGCAACGAACATCCTCAAGGGTTTCTCCACAATGCCAAATTGTCTCTAAAGATTATGATCCAAAAATTAGAGAAAAATTTGGAGATCAGATACGCGAACTTCACTTATAGTTAGTTAGTTTTCCTCGTCTCAGAAATTCTCAAACTTTCCACGACAGGTGGGTTCGTCGGCTCTGTAAATACCGGCGACTGGTTCGTCAGCACGGATTACGTGAATTCAGCGTCAACACTTCGCGCTCTCGCTCGAGCGATCGTTTACTCGACGCTCGAACGCGTCATCGTCGACCATAATCGAGCAACAAGTGCAGGTGCCCGAGGCGAGCACTCGCGATTCGCGGGAAAAGTAAAATTGGAACGCACGGCACGCGAGGTCTCGGGACTTGTCGGTCATCCTGTCGATTTTTCAAGCCGTCGGCATATGGCGACAGCCTCGACCCGCGTGAACTATTCCGCGGCGGCGATAGTCGAGCGTGTCTCGGAAATGAGAATTCCGTGGCTCGGTCGCGGTAATTGCGTTCGTCGGTCTTTCGTACGCCGTGATAATTTTATCGCAACAATTTTCCTTCGAATTGGAATACGAAAACGTTTCTGTTATCAATCTCGTCTCCTATATTTGTATTATTAATTTTTATAGAATTTTGTCAGCGAAAGTGTGCACTGAAAATACTATTTTCCAAAATTATATTACAAAGTACTTGTTATGGAAAGCTTTTTAGGAGGTATAAGATTATTGACGATTTTATGGTAACTTGAAAGTATTATTGTTGAATATTTATACCACTGTCCATTAGATCGATGTTTCTACATAACGTAATCGTACCTGAACGACTGAATTTATAAAGCACAATGCTGAAACACGAGGGTAGAATTTTTACGTCTATTTTCATATGTGCTATTTGTTTTTTATTGCATTAGTTGTGGCATTGTTTCAATAGGGAATTAAAACTACGTAATATTTCGTGATAGATACATTTACGTTAGCATTCGTTAATATCGGAAGTTTGTCATTTATTGAGCAAGAAACGCGAGCAAGAAGCGAATTGAGGGAACCTCCTCCGCTATTAGCATAATCGATGCGAGGTAAAATTTGTTGCTTCACGTAGGCAGTCTCGAATACGATTTTCTCTTTTTTTTTCTTCTTTTAAACCGATCGTTGCGATCCAACGCAACAGCGCTCATCAGGCCGCCGCCGCGGACATTTTTACAACGAGGCGTTGAAAGACAAAAACAGTGTCGACTGAAAATGACTGTCATTACCTGTAGATCAGGCGTTCATTATCCATTGGACACGGCGAACACAGTGTATATACACTGCGAAGCCTATAAATCTCCTTTACACTGCGAAACGTCTATTTGCACGATTTTTATCGAAACCGGCGGTACTTCCGATTCATTTTTGTTCGCGAGAAAATAAAAAGCCCGGCGAATCGAAGTGTCTAATTTATGCGTCACTGACGGTAATTATCACCGTCGCTTTGCCGCGCTGGTTGCTGCCAAAAAAAGAGAGCGCGTTTTATCTACTAATAATTCTCGCGCGACTCACAATGGCTACCTGGAGATAGATACATCTTCGCCGCGATTGAGGATGATTATGTTCCTGTGGCACTCTTTATCGCGCAAATTCGTGTCGGTCGTCAATCGAAATGTTAATATCGATTCATTTCGAAGAGGAAGTAATTCATAGCGGATAAAAATGTTTCATCCTCGAATGCCAGAAGCTTTCTACTTGTTTACAGCAGTCGTAACTAAATCCAAATCTTATCGCATCAATTTATTGTTCACACGTGTTTTAAACATTTCTTCTTGAAGATCAAAAATTGGATTTAATAATCCAAACTCGGTTACTATGATGGAAGGATTTTAACCCTTTACACTCGAGTGGTGACTCTGAGACACTGAGAAAAATGTTAAAGTATATTCCAAAATCATTTTTATATTATGAAAAATTAGACTTTGAAAATAATTAAAACTGTAACCGTTGTTGCATCAGATACAAGATTCAATTTCATATGCATGAAATACATTTTGTTATGTAAAATGGAAATTCTATATGTCAGAAAAGTTGTTTTAGAATTACAGTTAAAATGGCTTCGAGTGCAAAGGGTTAAGATGGAATGCTTCTACCGATAGAATCGAAATAGACTCATTATCTGATTATTAGGCAGCATCGAATTCCGGTCGATGCCAAGCAGACATTAAAATCTCAAATAATGTCATAAAACGGAAATTTTCAAGAAATGGACCCGGAATACGGGTAGCGAGGAACGACCAATCAGAAAAAGTCGCGTCATCGGTGGATCAGGACGACGTCTCGCGAGACTCTTCCATCGAAACCTTGATAATCTCAGCAATTCCCTGCTGTGTTCCCGTCGGAAGGAAAACTACAAGCGAGACAGAAAGGGGAGTGATAAAATCGCGAAACGATCTTCCTCGTACCGTGCTCTCGGGAAAGGTAAACTGCAGGTACAGCGTGTCCAGAAAATAATGAGATTAAAATACCTTCCGAACCAATGATGTTTCGTAAGAAATTCCTCAGTATTCTTATGTAGAGAATTGGTGTATTAGTTGATTTATATTAACCGTTAGTATATTAGCTAATTTATATTAGCCATTAGTATATCAGCCAATTTACATTAGGCATTAGTATATTAAACAATTTATAATTTGATTTAAAAATATAAATTCGTCTTCCGGATGATTTCCACGTGTTTATTTAGAAAAATTATATTCATATAGGATTACATGTCCCCTAAAATCATTTAAATTTCGTTTGAAATATTTTTTAGCACTATCAACAATTATGTAGACACATTATATTATTTAAAAGCTATTTCACCAGTATAATTGATTAACAAACAATAAGAATGAGAGATTGCCAGCAATTAGTAATTCCCAGATTGGCCGGATTCTTTTCGGGTACGCTCTCGTCTTCCGTACGGGGCTTTCGCCTCGCAGACCCCCATGTATCGTTGCCATGCATCTCCGTGCCGGTTCGGAGATCCCCTCGCGGAGACCTTGTCTCCGCTCAACGGACCATGGAAAATGAGAGTACTTGTTGCGGGGATCGCTCGCGGCAGTTTGTTTCCCCGGGGTTTTTAACATGCCACCGTCCGAGAGATCTCCGTCTCATGACAAATACTTTCTACGTGTTTCTTTCCAGCTCGGCTCCTTCCCGGGGGCTACCCGTTTCCTTCGGTCCAGAAAAGAGGCCAATCTGCTGACACTGATCTCCCGCCGCGGAACAATGTTCTCGAATCGCCACGGTTCCCCGGTTACCGATTGTTCCTTCGCTCTTTGGAACCGGGTGGCAACCGAAATATTTCTCGCCCGGCTGTCCCGGATCATTTGTAATTCATGACTCGGCGCGGAACCTCGCGGAGCCATGGGACACCTTCGACCACCGTCGCCGGTCCCTCGAGAAAATAATTCCCCCGGGCTATGCGCGTTCTCCGCGGAATCTTTGGCGACCAGCGGAAGCACGAGCAAAGCGAGATTTTGACGATTTAGCATAAAAGCGGCTAGGTGAAATTGGAAACAATGAAGACGCGAAAAGAATTCTAGGATATTTGCTATATTTTACTCTATTTATTGAAGTTATTAAAGGAAGAAATAGTTTACTATTCCAATCCTGTTTGTTACAATTGACTCGGAACAATTCTTATACAAAATCTTCTGCAACAGATAATTCTATACAGACACAATGGTAAATTATGTTTCTTTCGTTAAAAGATTTATTAGAACAGATGTCGATAGTTTCTAATCCTTGCAATTCTTTTTTGGTTCAAATTACTCCCCGTCGTTTCTGTTACAAATCCATAAAATGATTAATCTACTTACGGCACCGCAGTTTAAGATCTAAGTTCACCGTCGGCCGCAAATGCGAAGAATCCGCGCAGATCGAAATCTGAAAGCATCGATGGCCCTGTCACTCGGGCGGCGGCAGCTACTCGGAGCACATCGGTTGCCGGGCTGGCAACGATATTTTCCACGGAGTGTACGCAGGGTAGTGTGGGTGTCTACGAGCAAGTTGCGCGCGCGTCTCGTTTTGACAACCGTTCCATCGCGCTCGGCTTCCTGCTGTTTCCAGCTACGGGAACGTGGGTGATTCCCTCGGCCGGCCTCCGAGAGGCCGGATTTATTATTCCGGGCCGACGACGCTCGAATTGTTTCGAGATCACCTTTTTCCCTACGGTTTTACGACGTGTCGCGGTCTTCATCGAAGCCCCCGGTTCTTTCGCCTATTTCCCTCTTTCTCCATGAATCGTCGTCAACCCCTTGCGCTATCATTCCTTTCATGCTGTATTATTTAGAATTTATTTATTCATAGAACTTTATCGACTCGGTCATCCGGTCGTAAAAATGTTTCTATTTTGATTTTATTTATCTTATTAAAGAGCGAAAGGTACTTAATATTTAAAAATTTATATAATAATATTGAAAGTTGTAGTACAATTTAACACATTTATCTCAATAATAGAAAACAAATTAAGGGTTACTGTGGCAACCGATTCACAGGTTACCGATCGGGGGGAGGGGGGAATTAATAACAGAAGAATTAAATTTGGTTTCGATTTGAAATAGATTAGTAATATCCAGATTTAGTAGATCACGCATGAAATCTTTATCACGACTCGTTATTGTAGCGCAAGGGGTTATACGGAATCTATCCGGTTCGCCGGTCTTTCTCACGTGTCCGTTTCTTGGTTATAATTACCGAGCGACGGATCGGGACGCAGTCGTATTTACGCGACAGGAGTAATTAAGCATGCGATAACTTAACGCGCTAGCCACCTAATTAACAATCTCGCCGCTCGTTCCCGCGTTGCGCTTGTCGATGCTCGATCCACTCGGAGAGACGTCTTCCCTTCGACATCCGCGTGCGAACCATGATTTACTATCTGTTACGTCTCCGTGTCCGTGTAGACGCTTGACAAAATTTGCACGGCGTTGGTTTCCTTGATTTTCATTTAGTACAGAGATCGGACGATTTTATATTCTTGAACGTGTTAGATAAGGTTCGGAATTAATGCTGAGTCTGCTTTATATATAGTTTTATTAAACTGAGGATTTTATGTATTTATGACGAATTGTGTTAAGAACAAAATAGTAAATACATTTAAAGAATTTTAAAATATATATGCATTATTTTTAATACGTTGATATTATTAAAAAGACTATTTACTTTTAAGACTATTATTTACTTTTAAAGATATACTTTATAGTTTGTGCACAGGTGTTTATAAACCGGTGTGATGCAATAAACTGCGGATTAGATTGCAGACTACATGTACATAGGTGCTAATTAGTAACGACAGGTGGCTCCGTATCCCTATCTATAGCAATCGTTACTAATGTGGTCGTTCTCGTCAATTAATTATTTCACCTACCTGTTACGATTCTTACGTTTACCAGAATTGAGATTGAATGCGATTGCTGTAAGAGAATCGATTCATTTTCTGAAAATATTCGTGAAAAATCGATTCACTTTCTGAAAACATTCATAACAAATCGATTCACTTTCAGAAAATATTCGTGAAAAATTGACTCACTTTCAGAAAATATTCGTGAAAAAGCGTCTCACTTTCAGAAAATATTCGTGAAAAATCGATTCACTTTCAGAAAATATTCGTGAAAAATCGACTCACTTTCAGAAAATATTCGTGAAAAAGCGACTCACTTTCAGAAAATATTCGTGAAAGATCGATACGTCTAGGCAATCTAGAAAACCGTGCTTTATACCAGGTGGGTAAATTACACGTTTTAACCTGGATGTATTTTTATTGCGCCCGGTGGCTCAATCACGGTTTCAGGCAGTTGAGGCCGAGATTCGAGTTTCGTATCATGCGGCTCATGAAATTCGAAACACCGCGGCGCGTAACAAATGCGTCATGAATGAATAACTACGAGAGGCAAAGTGGGCAGTCTATGAAATATTCATTCACGACGCGCTGCTAAGTACACAAGCTTCCAAAAATTGAGATACGTGGCCACTCGCGGGGAAGTCCTTTCCAGAACGCGATACGAAGGCTCTCGGAACCTTGGCCGAAAAGACAATGCGGTCAATTGTTACCTTGACATCTTTTCATCTAATTTATTTCGATTCAGCGAACGAGACAAATAGTTGCACACTATGGTAAATTTTCTCCGATTCTCCCATAAATTTGAAAGAAAAGTGGAAAATTTGGAAAGAGGAGATACGATTTTTTATAATTATATTTTTGTTAATATTCTATCGTTTCTTGAGCTTTCGTTTATTTAACCACAAGGCGTACTTCATTAACCGTATATTCCACTCAAACTCCAGATGCATAACTTTGTATTATTGTCACCTGCCCTTAAAATGTCGTAAAATGTGTATTATTAGTAAAAGACGAGAATGACTTTAGAAAAAATATTGTAAAACCGTTCCAGCTCATTAATTTTCTACATATTTACATTCTACGTATTTACTATATAATTTCAAGAAAAAGAAAATTTCTATCAAACATCCAAACCAAGTGAGCTTCAAATATTTGGTTATACATTCAAGAGCGAAGCTAACCCAACCGTATCTGCTGACACAAATCAAAGTGAAACATTTTAAAAACCACCACGTTCCTGTTGACAATCTCTCCGGCGCCATTCAAACGACAATGCGAACAATCCGGTATGTCTCGGAGGGGGCCCGTGTCGTATTCGTCACAGCAGGTGCGCGAGATAACAACAGCAGGTAGCCCGAGTCAAAAGCGCCGGACCACAGCCTGGGTCACTGTTTGCGAAGCGATCGGGGTTCCGCACATAAATTCGCGGTGTTTGCTTATCGTCCGAGTAAACAGTGGCGTTCGTCGTCGATCCTCTCCGCTTGTTTCTTCCTCTTTCGCTTGCAGTGTCCTTGGCAGAGGTGCGAACGACCGTGAGGAGAGGGCTGCCAAGAGAGACAGCAACAGCAGCAGCGGTTACGTATATTCCGTGAAACGCGATGGCGTGATTCATGGGTGACCCCGTGTGTCCGCGATAACGGTCCCGGGCGTCGATTAATACGTAATGGACGCCTTAATTGGTGGACGACACGTAACGCGTGTCCGCGCGCCGGGCCCGCTCGCGGAAGTCCCCGCTGCCGCAAACAGCCGCACGCTTTCCCACGCCGGGATTAATCGCTCGTTAATGGACGCCGCGTCGCCTTTTTTCGTGATCTCGTTCTCTGCCTTCTTCTGCCGTTCTCCCAGTATCTCTCTCGCTCTCTCTCTCTCTCGCTCTCTCGCTTTCTCGCGCCGCCTTTCTGTCCGACACGCTCGACTCGACGATACTCGTTTCAGGAATTGAATCGCTCGCGGTGAGCGATCGGCAACGCTGACACGGCGACTTGAACAGCGAGAGATCGTTTCACGATTCATCGAACCCACAAACTCGCCGAGATTTATGTTGCTTCCTATTGAGGAAAATGGTTGCACGATTCAATGTTCATCTTATTTTTGGGAATATTTCTGAATCGACGATGATGCGTTGCTGTTATATTCGAGCATTTGTGTGAGAGATGATTCTCACTTCGAAGCACGGTAAGAATTGTGAAATGCATTTTTTGGTACGAGCTTTTGTTTCTTAAATAATACTTTCGATAAGTTTAGGCGAGCTCGATTTCAAATGAAATAAAAGGGATCAGTCATAGATGAATACCAATGATGATGTGAGAGGTAATTTCTTGTATAAGACTAGATTTTATGTTTCTGTTTGAAAGTTTTCGAGTGGAGACTATTTTTATTGGAATCAGTGGTGTCTGGTCATGGCTGACTCTTTCCACTTCCTATACAAATGTCTGGAAATCGATGAACCTTTAAAGTCAATTATCGAGGTAGTAATTCCCGAGGAATTGTTTCTATCGGAGACAACAAGTGCTAAAATAAATATTACCGAAAATGTGTTCTATGCAATTTCGTTTTTATCGAATAAAATGAAGTAGAATTTAAATCAATAAATATAGAATGAATATTCGAAAGCAAATTTAACAATTAAAAGACTGGACCTGAATTTGGGGTACATTTTTACCTAGCGAATACTAACAAATTATGAAGATTAATGACATAGCCCGGTAAATATGAATATTATTAGCTAAAGTCGAAATCAAAATCTGCTCTCCTGGTATCAACATTTAACAGCAAAATGAAAGATTGCCATGCAATAAATATTCGACTTTCTCGCGCAGGAATTTATTCGAAACAAAGAAATGCTGATCGACGTAGCAGTGAAAGAGATCATATAACAAAAAGTTAACCCTTTGAACGCGAAGCCATTTTAATCTTGGATCCAAAATTGCTATTTTGACCAGCCGTAGTACAGTACTTAGTATAATTTGCAATACGAGATTGAAATTTGTGACTCGTAAAACTGTGATGCTTTTAACAGAATTTAATAATGTCAACATTATTTTGTTAATTATATAAAAATTTCCATTGGCGCTTCAGAGGCGCCACTCGAGTGCAAAGGGTTAACTTTTCCAAATGTTTACACAAGCGTCGTAGTTCTAACGAGATTATTGCTTCACCGAACGGAAGTAATATCGTTTCAGAGTAAACTTTCCGGATTTCGAGTGCGCATACTCGAGGCTCGTGGCTGGCGAATCCCGGCGGCGGCGGGTAAAGCGAGAAAGTCGATCGGGGCACGTGTTCGCATTGTGTACCAGCTTTCTTGCCGGTAAACACATTTCTTTTTCTACCGCGGTGAAACGTGTCGCGATCATCGTCGGAATTACGTAAAGCACCGTCGCGAATTTTATTCGTCAGGTGTGTACACACGGTACAGATCGCCGGCACATTTGATGATATAACAAGGAAAATTGTGGCCGGAGTCGTAACGGGGGGGCTGGTTTCCGTTGGCGATGTGTGTCAAGTGCACGGTTTCTTCGCGCGCGAATGTAAAACAGTAATTTCCACGGACCCGAGGCGTGTCCGTTCCCTTCGGGGAAGGGAATCGGTGTTGTCCCACAATTATCAGCGATTTATTGCCGAGTCACTGCAAACAGTGGAAACAACCGGTGCACTGAACTATTAATTGCATTTTGTGCGATCAATGAACGCCCCCTTTCTACTCGCTATCGCGCTCGCAGCCGCGCGTTCATTCTCTATTATCTACTGTTAATCGCTGAATTTTAACCTAATAATAATCACGGCGCACTCTCCACCCTCGCTTTGTAAATCTTCGAACGAAGAAATCTTCTTTCACCATCTTGACGGATAAATTATTGTCGAATCTTGCGAAAATACGCAATGAATCTTCGTCTATGCTACGGTCTCTTGAAAAATCGCTCGAACTTTCAAATCTCACTATCTCAGCAATCAAGATACTAAAAATCTTCGCTGCACATTTTCATCTTACTTTCTGCTAATATTTTATCAATAATAATAAATAATTAAAACATTTACACAGATCTGCATACAATTCGATCGGTAAAAATAATTCGTACTTACATCACTGATAAAAATAATCTCGCACTCGCACAGTTTTTTTTTTTAAACAATACATCGTCTATGAAAATATTTCCAGCTCTGTACCTACCATAAAATCGAATAACAAGATCTCCGATTACGCCGGCAATCCCAAAAAAGGGTACGCATCCAAGGAAACGAAAAACCGGTCGCGAGAATATTACAATTTCCGCGGCGACGGCGTCTCACGGTATCGTTTCCCCGAGACGATCGTTTAATAACACGTTGACACCGTTAATAAACCCGTGTTCGCGACGGCGGCGGCGGCGGCCACCGGTGGTTGTTCCGCGTACATGAATTACCGGCGGCCAGCGTCGCAGTTAATTAAAACGAACACGCTCGGAACGAAACCGGCCACTAAATCTCGGCGTCGTTTTTTCGGCCCGCGTTTCCTGGAAGGATTTCCGCGCGCGGCGCGTTCCCGGAGCCTGGTAGCTCCCGAGCAAGGACACGGGGGCTAATTGATCGAGGCCAGCGCCGATGGAAAGGACGAGCGTTTACGAGCGGAGATTTACCAGGATTTTTCTTCGGTCGCGTCGCGCCGTGGCTCGAAAACCGCGCTCGAGCGCAAGGCATACGTTAGCCGGTGGCTGCGCCGGCTGATAACGGCGCGTTAACGCTGCCATGCGGGCACGATAAGAGCCGGGGTGAACTTTATCGCGGCGGGGGCCCCTCCGGCGAACAAAAGTGATCGCCGGTGAAATATCGCCGTTGTTATCCGTCGATACTCGGTTCCGCGTAAATTATGCTGGCCTCCGCATCGACACGATTATCGATAGCTTGCTACGGGTCGTTTGCTGGTTGCCGTGTCGGCTGCGGAACCTTCGGCTGCTTCGACGGTCTTCGTGTTCGTCGAATTTCCTTCGATTCAAAGAGGCTGTTCTTCGACGAGGTCTCGAACAGTTGGTTCTTTGCTAAGGCAACTCAAAGCTTTTTGTCTTGATTATTTGTATAAGTGTACGATGAATGAACAGCTTCCTAGTCAATGAATATTTCCTGCATTATGTCAAAAGTTCTCATTGAAATTTATACCTAACCTTGCACATTTTATTAGGTGCTCATTCATTGGTTATCGCGGATACGATTACAATGTTTGACGTGTTCCCTTCAGGAATGCACGAACTCGGCGGTATTAAAACAGCTCAATTACGGTAATATAGTTTAATAGACACGCAACTCAAGTGTTCATTCACTGGACAGATTGCTTGTATTTACCTGCTACGCTGTGCTGCAACTGTTCCCTTTTCATTTATTACTACGTTGGATTGTTTGGTCATTGTTATTCGTATGAACATTTATTTTAAACTTTAAGGAAGGTTTACACTGTTCGAGAGAAAAATTATTCATGAAAATTAAGGGTGCAAAGGGGCAAGAAATATTTTCTTTCGCTTTGGGGAACAAGTCCAACACCGAGCAGTAGAAATTTAATAATTTTTAAAATTGTTATCAATGAAAGAACGGTGTTAAAAAATGATCGAACTCGATGCTCAAACTACCGCGTAAAAAGTCGCAAGCAACTGTGTGGAATGCAACACTGTAGGAAAAAATTGTTATCTGAAAACACACGGATGGTTGTAGTTTATAAAAGGAACAAGTAGTTTTGGATTAAAAATGTCGGGGGGATCTCGTTCGACCCGAATTTTCCAACGATTGCGAGAACCCACAGCTGCTCCCAGTTCGCGGTATTCGTACAGGTATTGTAATCGCGGAATGATGTCACGAGGCACGGTTATTATGAATGCAACGCGCGAGGAACGGTCGCGCACCCGCCCGCATTGCGTATATTATATTTCATAAACGACGTGAATCACGGCAGCCTTGAATGGAAATATGCGATCCATGAAAACATAGTCGGCGCGCGTCCCCTTTGCTGAGACGGACTCGCGAACTGACAACAGCGGATCGCCTGACCGTCGCTCCTAGCTGCCGCGAACATAAAACAAGAAGACCGCTGCGAGTGGTGTCCGATGCGAATTTCTAAAAACAATATTATCGCGCGCGTCTACCTGCGCGAAGTCGCTAGATTTTCTCGAGAGCCTAACGCATTAGCAGTCAATTATACCCGCTGGGACTCGGTTTTCTATTCAGTGGCGCCCGCGTCGCTATTGAATTTTCACAGCGCAGATTCCTAGATTACTCGAACTCCGTTTCTTACCGACGATTTAAAATCTCGGAAACAATGCGGCGCTGTCGCTGTTGCTGCAATCGATGGAAATCTATTAATCCTTGTTTGCTTAAAAATCAGATCCGTGCGCGTTTATAGTTGAGTCGAGGGTAAAAGTGAATGCGTACGAAGTCTACCAGCTAATACAATTTTTCAAGACTTTTTCTGATAGGAATGGTATTGTTTTAGTAATTTTTTACGTAGTGTTCAATCATAAGAGATTTAATGTACTAAAAAATAAAAAGTCACAGAGCTTTACTTATTTCTTAGCCGCACACTAATAAGTAGACGACGGATCTTTATACATAATAAGAATAATTTTCACTAATTTCAAGCTGCAAGAACTGTGTTACATTTATTCCTTTTGTTAATAATTTTACCGAGTTAACAGTTACATTTTCGTGATTTTACCGTTTTGCATTTGATCTACCAATTTCTGTCACAAATATTAATAAATTTCATTACTAGATATAATATTTTTTCTGAAAAATAAGTATCACGTCTTTTACGTCATCAGCTACAGTATCGAAATCCGCGCGATACCAGCGGTAACGGAGCAACGAGTGTTCCAAAAATCGCTTCATCGCGCACCGCATACCGACCTCCGCTAATTACCGCGCTGGAAAAAGGAAGTCGGCGATAATCGGCGTAAACCGGCAAGTTTACGCGGCGAGCAGCGATTAAGGAGGCATGACGCAAGGCGATCGGCTCACGCTAATAGATTAAACAGGGATCCAGGCAGGCGCGCACGTGCGAATTCCGGCCGACGTAATGACGGCCAGCGTAACCTCGAGCCGCGCGGAATCGTCTAATTCGATCCTTCGCTGAAGCAGATGAGCGGGATTCCTTGACGGGTACTGATTCGCGGAAGATACGCGGCTCTCCGTAACCCGCCGCGGAACCGACTCGATCGTTAATCGTCGCGCCAGGTGAAACGAGAATGATCGCCGCGGACTCGAGCGCGCTACTCCGAACGAAGGCCGCGACCTCCGGCTCCGCCGTTCCTCGACATCCTTTCTGCATATGGCTTCCACCTCGCGCGATAAGAAACCCTGTCGCGCGTTATCTTTCTTTTTTTTTTCTTTTTTGAATTATTAGAGTCGTTCGCCCGGTCACTATCTGGACCTTGTGTCTGTTTCGGAATCTGTCTCTTGGACAGTTTTATGTTATCCGATCTTGTCTCGTTCCTTTATATTCGGTCGACGCGTTTTACGATTCCCCCGATACTTTTTGATCGCACTGATTCTTTTGCATTCCGTTGATACGCTGCTCGATCGCGATGGTTCGACAGTTTTTCTTTTCTCGACGTCGTCGTCAAGGTTTTAATTAACGCGTTGAGTGCCAAAAATCAAGCTTACAAATTTTTACGAGGTGGAGGTTTCACGTGTTTGAAACTAGAAGACTGAAATTTATTGTAGTGTTTTAAATTCAGTTCGTTCGAATATATTGCAATTAAAATGAATTTTGAGAACGATAAGGACTATCGAAATTGTATTAAAGTAGAATAAACTGTTTCCAAAGTGGAGACTTCGTCGTGCGAAATATCGATGATTTTCCACCTAATAATTGATTAGCTCATTCCGTATCCTCTGCGGATATTAAGGATATTGATATAAAAATTGAATACGACATGGCGCGCCAGAGAAAGTTCAAGTCATTATTTGACAGATCTCACAACACGTAAGATCGATCATTCCACTAAACGGACCCGGTTTTTCGCCTAATCATGTTCTTACGAAGTAAACTAAAAATGGAAATGTTCAGCCTACTTACTCGAAATACCTTGTGCTCCCATTGATAACAGCACGGCGCAACGCCAGTCGCCTAAGTACCACTTATCCCGATGTTTTCCTGCATGCCTAATTATCTGAACTTACGTTTGACCTTCTATTGTTAGGCCTCCTGATAATGTTTACTCGGCCGAGCGATCCGAACCGGCCCAGCCGAAACATAACTCTCCCATAGTGTTTCCGACAAGCATAATACAAGGAGCGAAAGAGAGAGAGAGAGAAAGAGAGAGAGAGAGAGAGCGACTTCTGTTAATAGCGTTTGTTAAGGCGCCTGGTAAATTAACGATGACACGCTCGCGTCGTAAATTCAATAGCAGCTAACCGCTAACTACCGTTTACATCACAAAAATTGCCCCACCGCGAAACATGAACGATAGAGAAATTAGCCGGCAGTTTTGGACAACAGCGTCGTCGCGCGTCATTTTCGTCTTTTTCGCGCGGCGACGACCGTTTCTCATTAACATTTCGCAGCGGCGCGTTACCCAACCGTTCGAATTGTCAATTCGAATTTCATCGCGTTCGCGTTGCGCAGAGATTTGAATAATGACCGGAATAATTATGGTTCATCGGGGTTGAAGAAAGCCGAGCGAAATGACCCGTTTTCGCGGTTTTACGAGGTGCCCCCACTCCTCCCGGTGACACCACGGATTATTATCTCGTTAGAGTATCCAGTCCGGTGACATTTTATCGGAACGGTGCGTTGATAAATCGCTGGCCAGGAATTGATTATGCGGGCCGCCGCGCGCCACCTGTGCCACCGGGGGGGAATTTGCATGGAACGGTAACGTTACTTGTAACCGTGTCTCACGCCTGCCTCTCTAAGTCTTTCGAAAACTCCCCCCTCGGGATTTGTAGCCGCGCGCCGTGAGAGCCGCGAGAGAATATATTTATAGAATTCGTCGAAATTATATCGGGCTTCCTCTCTAAATCACCGGCGGTACACGTAAGAGCTTGTACCCGCTCGGGTTATCATCTCTTTACAGAAACTAGTTACGGAGGCTGGTTTATTTAGATGCTCCAATTTCCCGTAGCCGTGTTCCCCGATAAGCAGGTGTCCGATGTTCCATTAGCAACGCTTCGCCTCGATTCACGCTGGAAAATCCTGTCGAGGATCGAGGTTGCGTTCGCGTTCGCGTTCCATTGTTCGCGTTTCCTTCCCTACGATACTGACGCTTTCAACGACCAATGAGCTCATGGAATATTAATTTGCCCCGTCGCGATTTGCGTTCGGAAAACACCGGGGTCTCGAGGTTGCTTCTTCGCTTCGTTTGGATCCGCGTTAACACTTTCAGCGATCCATCAAGCTCGCGGAACGTTTTCTTTGTTCGCCGCTTCGATTTGAATTGCGGAGCGTACGAGAAGATCGAGGTTGCGAGGGACTATTGTTCCGATTATATTTCATTTGTTATTTATGCGATAATTCATTTGATATTCATACGTTCGCGATGACCTGCAGAAATGTGGGGAAACACGTTGCTCGGTACACTTTTCTGTTCCCGTTGAAAGAGCCATTCGATTCGAAGGGAAGAAACTTGCGCGGAAAATCTAGTCGCGAACGATATTCATTTGTCATGGACAGACTGTGGGTCTTTACGCAGAATACAATTAACTTAAGACAATTTATATTCTATAAGAATCTATAAAGATAATTATAGATATCTATAAAGATTGTTACAATTAACTTAAGGCAATTTATAACAATCTTTGGTTAGATGAAAATGTGTTTCGTCTTTTAATAGTTGCAATAAATTAGAAATAGTATCTTTAAATTCTTATAATGTCGTTTATATCTTTGTATTTCACCTGTTGCTTTTTCTTACAAGCACATAAAATCCGCAATATATTTGCATTTAATTCTATTAACTAAAGTAAAATTCTCTCACCTCGAATAACTAAAATAACATTAAAATTCTATTCCTGCAAAGGCATTTTTCAAAATCGTTGATCTGTTTCCTCACTTATTTATGATGCATCATTGCGATATTCCTTCGAAAATCGACCTGCATCAGCGTCGAAACATCGAATTTCGATTAGAATCGAATGTAAGCTGAAATACGGTTATAAATCGCCAAACAGAGCTGGCTGCGAGGATCCAGCCACGGACGATGGGATCACATTGTTGAACTTCGCGATCGACCGTTTGCCGGGTGGGAGTCAAGTGCCACTAGAATCCAGCGAGAGATAGCTGCTGGAAATGTTCGCTGTTGGTCGTTGTTCAGGCACCGGTCGCTCATAACAGTACTCTTCGGTGTTCTCTATCCAGGTGGGAAGAGAGGAGGAGATGGAGGAGGAGGAGGCAGGTACGTTGGCCGCGGAGGCGGCTCTGTTCCACGAACCGGAGGTCGAAAACCGTGGCTCGTCACGCGACCGCGCAAGGTCGCGAACCTCCGCGATAATCGACTCCGAGAGATCGAGCCGAGTCCAGAGAGCCGATCGACCGAAAGTGCGAGCCGCGGCGATAAATTACGGCTCGTTAGGTCGCCCCGGCGCGGATAATCAATCGACCGGTCTGATAAATATCGAGAAGTTACCACGGGAGCGTCGTTCGTCCCCCCTCCCTCCCTCCTCGTGTAGCGCAGAAGCGTTTACACGGTTCCCGGACGCAGCAGCCGACGCACTTTCATCCCGGTCGTCGAAACGCATTTGCCCGGATGAACGGCGCGAAGGTTACCTACTTTCCGGAGCGGTTTCACTCGGCGTTTTCGAAGAGGAGAGAACCCCGTCGGAGGCGCGAAACGGAGCACGTGTACCAGTCGAACAATCGAGCTGGCGCGATGTCGGGTTCGGCGCACCTAGCGTTCCCTTCGACTCAATCCACCGACGAGATTTATCGATCGTTAGACCGGCTTTGAAAGACCCCGAGTTCGAGCATTCTATTAGGCGATTCCATTCGAGGATCGCATTGGAACGCTTACGCTCCCGAGCGTTCTGTTCACGGATTCAGAAATATGGAATCCTTTGTTCGGTTTTCTCTTTTTTTGGGGACCGGGTTTTATGGCGCACGACGCTGTCTACGGTGAAATGAAATTTATGCGGGCGTGGCAGAGGGGAGTGTTCCCTTCGTTTACTCGCGGATAAACGTGTTTTCTCGAGCGGAGGTTCAATGGAAAAATTGTTACGTGATACCTGCGGATTCGGTTCAGCTCGGTGTTGAGTTTATGGCGATTTTTAACAGAATGTTTTTGTTTTCTAGTTACCGACTCAACCAGTAAACACTCTGACAAATAATGATCATTATTATTATTACAATGATACAAAATTCTTTAAGCCACTGTGTATTCATTAGTTTGAAGATCCTTATATACTACACTTTTTTTTAATTTAATAATTTGGAGAAACCAAAGAATTTGTCAAACGTTTATGTACATATATAATCTCGTAAATTGTTCATATATAATCTAATAAATTGTTCATATATGTATGAACAACGTATGAAAGACACTACATCTGATGATCTATCTTCGAATTTCGAACGACTCTAAAGATAGTATCTCTTCGACGCCATTAAATCGTTTCTCATCCCAAACACGTCTAAGGTGACAATCGCGGGCGGAAGCATTGCAGGAAGGCAAAAGGCGGCCATTGTTTTCGCTTCGAACACACCGCGACAAGGTATCGGCTAAGTAAGAGAAACAGCGTCGCTTGAGAGGGTCTAATTAGTCCTCCCCGTTGCCGGTTCCTCGAGCGAACACCTGGCGAAATTCAACCGAAATCGTCGAAGAATCTTGGGGACGGTTGACAATGCTGGCGGCATTAGCATACGCAAGCCTGCATTAGGCAGCGTTGGCACGGTTTTGAAACGGCGATCGCCAGGCATCGATGTTTTCCTTGGTTAACACCTGCGCCGCGTGTTCTCGCGAAAACAATGGGGGCCACGTGAGAGCGTCGATTACGTTAGGCCTTTGTCGATGAGATTTTTCCAGCGTAGAAAGTGATTCGACAGAAAGAGCTGCGATCGATGGTCTAACGCGATATCGTTCGACTTGGTACTGCTTTAGGTGATTTTCTGGCTTCTGGGGTTTCTGCGTTGTTACAACGAGCCTTTTGTCTGTCAAATTGGCTAAATAATCACAGCGTTTGATAATTGGACTCTTAAAGTTACTTTTGCGTGTTCATCGTTCGAAAACTAATTGACTTTAATTTTTTATTAACACAATTATGTAGCATATTCTAAGCAAAATTATTGATAATTATTACGTGATCAATTTCATTATGGAAATATTTTTTTAGTTGATTTTTATTGAATTCTGTTATTTATAGTGAGCGTTTATTGCATCGTTGAAATTTAGATGATTAGATAGAGTTAAGAAGAAATAGAGAGACATTTTGGTACAGCATGTGTCTGGTACAAAGAAATGTGAGGAATTGTGAAGGTAAAACTATGTTGGACCGGAAAACACGCTTGCCGCTTTACCACGCGTTGAATTCACCGGAATCACCGGATTACGCTAATGCCACTTTCACACGGATTTTAGGCGACGGGAACCAGTCGTTGATTTGAACTTTCGGTGAAAGGATTTACGAGTTTCTCCCTTGTAAATGTCAAATTTTCAAGTTTCGATTTGAGAACTTGAAGGTATCGTTCTTTTTCAGAATTTCTTAAAAAAGTCTCTTATCTCGAGCCTTGTTATTTCCCAATTAACATTCCTGCACGCGTAATTAGCGTAATTTGGACCTCGATTATACACACTGTTATTTCATTCTCTAGTTTCTAGCAATTAATCGAAAGCTATACTTCAGTAACACTAAAATTACCGAACACTAACCGCGTCATTTAGTAACAATGACAAGCCGGAGATTCTTTAGATACTCGATTTTACGATATTTCGAAAATTGATTCAATTATTTCCTATAAAAGAGTGCTTATAACCTCAAAAATTTCGAAATAAAAAATACGTTATTCTATAGAAAATCTAGCGTGTCTAAATGAAGTAAATAAATGATTCTAAGCACAGTTACTTCTTCAGTTACATTTCTGCTAAAAAAATTATTGTTTTAAGTATGAATTATGCAAACTAGAAAGGAATAACTGTGTAAAGAAATAATCCGCAAGATATAACTAGCAAAGTCGATTGACTTTAATGAAACTATTCTACCGTCACGTAGAAACAATAGATCTTTATCCGAATAGCGAGAATTGCGAATATAAATTCAGCGATAACGTTGATTCGCGATTTGATAGTCCTCGAAGTGTCTTCCGCGAAGACGAGGCGATATCAGCCGCACGCCCACGCATCGAGCACGTTCCGAATGATTTGCTCGAACCGGCATCCTTTTCTGTCACCGGATACGACGGTCGTTGCAGCGACCCAGGCGAATAAACTATCGGCGCTGACGCTCTCATAAATATTAAATTGTTGCACTTCCTTCTGGCCTCTGTCTTCGCTGCGCTCGGCGCGTATCTGCCGGTCAACGGCGGTGCCACGCGTGATCAAACTCGGTTTTGAGCGAATTGCCGAGGTGTCGTAATAAACGATCGCCGACTCACGATCCCCCCCTTCACCTCCCTGCCCCGTTGATATCAGTGAACCGTAAATCGCGGCTTAATGAACCGGCGGAACCAATTATTTTTAACGCACGGGTAATTTGTTCGAATGTTTTACGGTACCATTGTCCCCCGGCCCGGGGTCTCTCGAAATATTTTTTCCAGCGAGACTTCGCTTAATTGCTGAATTTAGAGAATTCCTTCTCCGGCCGGTTTGATTGTTCGCCGATAATGGCCTAACCGCGGCCGTGTATCTTTATGCGTTCGTTGCTTACGGTGGTTATCGAGATTGACTGAGATAACCGTTTCAGCAGAATTGCAGTCTGCCTCGCAGTTTCTTTATGCGAATCAAATCTCCGCCGCGGGAAATAAAATTATCATTTATTTCGTGCTCTCGGCATTCTTTCGAATAGAAATGTTAATTCCACGCGAGCGCATTTCTCCGTGCAATTATGTTTCTTAACGCGATTATATGTCTTAACGCAATTAAACGCCATAACGTGATTACAGGTCTCAACGTAATTATATGTTTTAACGCGATTACGTGTTTTAACCTAATTACGCGATATACACGTATACATCATAGAATTCGGTGATTTTCAAAGAATTTTTTAATGCGAATTTCAATGCGCATTCCAAATTCTTGCTGGTCTAATAACGATCATTTTTACACCAATAGTTTATAGTTTATTTCCAGGGAACAGAATTTATTTCCCAGTTTCGCAAAATTAAGCAATGTTCTCTCGATCGGATTGAAAATTGGAGCTGTTGCCAATTCTTTCCAGAAGCGACCTCGAGATCAAATTCCCTTGGATATCGGCACAGCGATTACAAGCTTTCAGTCGACCGGGGGCACATACCGGCGATTACGCTCACGACGAACGTAACGAACGGTGGAAATTAAAATGCCCGGAGAATTTCCATTCGTTTTCATTCGACGTGCGTTTAATTAAGCCCGAGCATAGTATTTCACGACCAATTGATCCGAGCACGAGCGCCAACGGGTCTCCGCGGTGAACAGGATTTTCACCGTCTAGCCAAGCAGAATTCCGTGGAATTTGATATTTCGGTGAACCGCGACCCGGCCAGGTTGTTATCGATCAGGCGAAGGACAACGCCAGAAGTAGCCCGCGATAAGAAAAAAACGAAGGCAGCGTTATCGACGCGTCTAATTGCGATAGATCGGATCGATAATACGCAGCGAGGCTGTCGACGGCCGTAGCCGGAAATCCGAGAAAACACGTACCCGGATAATCGGTCGAAAAATCATCGTACACGAGAGATCACCTCGATGTTATCGATATCGTAGCCGAGGTAAAAAGAAGAAGTTTCACACCACGCCTCGATCCTCCGACATCGGGCCGAACACGATCGACGTTATAGCGGTGAAAAAAGAAGAGAAGGGTAGGCGGCGCGGCAGGTCGGACGCGTTCGTAAATTATTATTTAATATCCGCCGTCCGAGCGAAATACTCGAAACATATTACTTTCGTAACGAGCGGAATTTATGCGGCCGAGTAAACGTCCGCGGCGCGTGTAACTCGAATTCCCCCGCATTATGTCATAAATATCGCTACCGCGAAAGTAATGCTCGGGCCCGCTATCCTTTCCAGTTCGCGTCCGTGGAATCTGTTTCTCCGCCAAAAAGCCAACATTCTTCTCTGTTACGCGAAAAACTACTCTTTCCGTTCTCATTGCACCGCCGGTCTATTAAACAAGCCGGCGATATTTCTTTTTTTTTTTTATCTCGAATTGTTAATCGTAGGAGATTTGTTCGATCGAAGAGGCGCGTTTTTAAATCGACTCGTATACACATTCTTGTTGAACGCCGCTCGCTATTAGAAACACCTAATTCAGGAAATATTTTACTATAATTGCAGAGCAAGCTATGCTGTATATGATAGTTGTAATACCTCGTTAAGTAATGGTTGTCAATCGCAAGTATTTCTGTTTTGACACTCTTGTGTTCATGTTTTAACATAGAAGAGAATTGCATGTAGCGACGTATTAATAAATATATGTTCGTGACTGAGGAATGCTATTGATTTTTACACGTCGTCTACATTTCATTTGCATATAAAAACTTTCGTTACAAAAATATTTCAATGCTGTCAGAATTTTTAGCATTTTTTCCAAAATTCATTTTTATTGGAACATGTGTTCGAATGAACTGGACATTGCAATATTTATTAAAATACTGTATATATTTTAATAAAATACTGTAATGTTTACCTATAAGGGTATTTACTTTGAATAAATTGTGGCGTTTTAAGAAGTCTGATGAATTTATTAAGGAGGAAATGGAAAGAGAGGAGTATTTCGTTCCGGGTTCGCTAGTGGACTCGTAAGTAAGGCTTTCTAGCGGGTTTTGCCTTAGATAAGGGTAAAAGGACGGTTTCGGCGGTGTTTATAGAAACAGGGACGGTCTCAGGTAGCTTTCGGTTCGAAACGCCACAGTTCGATCGCACTGCGTCTCAAATGAATTGCGTTTCCCCGCATGTGATATCTACGCATTGCATTATCTCCACACGCGTTTTCTGCGCATTGCGTTTTGGTTGTATGCGTATCGACCATATTGCGTTTTGGTTGCATGAGTATCGACCGCATTGCGTTATGATTGCATGCGTATCGACCGCATTGCGTTTTGATTGCATGCGTATCGACCGCATTGCGTTCCAAACGCACTGCGTTTTCTCCGCACTGCGTTTTTTTCCGCACTGCGTTTTCTCCGCATTGCGTTTTCTCCGCCCTGCGTTTTCTCCGCATTGCTTTTTCTCCGCACTGCGTTTTCTACGCATTGCTTTTTCTCGCAGTGCGTTTTCTACGCATCGCCACAAAATAAAATATTCTCTCGGTTAATGAAAACTCCTCGAGCACCTTATCGATCCATCGCTGACGGTGTCCGAGTACACGAGTAAACGCGACAGAATTGTGGGAAAAAGTGTCGTCGTGTTTGCAGGGTCGTTATCAGTGGTCGCAGGAAACGATAGCTGCAGATAAAGCCTCGTCTACTTATCCGACGTACAAAGTGTCGGCCGTGAAACACTCTGCCGGCCATCGATTACTATGATACACAGTCCGATAGACCGGCTACCTGGTTCGACAGAAGTTTGTTCTGCCTATAACTTACACGATCCGGCGACTTTCATTTCGCGAGTCCCGCAAATCTCGATTCGGCACACTTCTCTCTCTCTCTCCCTCTCTCTCTCTTTCTTTTTCTCTCTCCCCGCTCTCTCTTTCTCTCTTTCTATCTCTGTGTTTTCTCTCTCCCCCGCCTCCTACTTCTTCACGTCGATTTTTCGCTGTCTGAGGTTTAACGGCGCGTTTTCAAGCTAAACGCTCGAACAATCCGCCGCTTTACGCAACGCTCCGCCGTTGTTTTTTTTTTCTTGCTGGACTTTTATTGGTCACGGGTGTTTCCTACGGTCGCTCGAACGAAAAACAGCGAACGAACGAACGAACGAACAATACTCCGCGACCGGGGAAGAAACACAGGAATTTAGGTGCCGCAACGCGATTTATTACGCGAGTCGAGATCGTTTTATCGGCGAATTTGGAACAGATAATTGCGGTGCCCGTGACTATTCCGCATGCGGAAAACCGGACTAATGAACCCGCCAAGTGGCCGGCCGATGTTAAGTAACTTCATTAGCGGTCATAACCGCTATCTCGGATCGCGGAATACATTCTACGAGTCCTCGGGAAGTTCTTTCGCCCGCGACGATAACAGCCGAAGCTTGGAATCGCTGAGATTTTTCTCATCCGCGTTTGAAATTTCAAAATTCTGCAGACTTTTCGACGAAATCGTAGCTTTAGTGAAACACGCGTGGGTCTGGCTAATTATCGCCTCTACGGGACCATTATTTGATCCAAGCTGAATCAGGTGACGATTTTCGAAAATTTTATAGCGAATATGTTAATTCTTTCAACGCTTAGTCCGTACTTTTTAATCTCTGGTATTACTGAAACATTTGATCCACTATAATCATTTTATGATTTACAATTTTTAGAATATAATGTCAATAAAATATTACATTATCATATAATATAAAATAAAATATTTAAAGTATAAAAATTATGTTCAATTATTTCTTTAATTATATTATCGTTATAGGCTCACGTAAGAAAATACAAGACCAAGTACTATCAAAAATAAAAAGAAGTATTTCAGTCATTGTACAGAAGACTATTTAACGTCTCTAAAAAAATTCAAGTCATTCATTTCAGTTTTAAAGAAGTTATGCCACCGTTCTAAAAGGTGTCTGCATACTTTCTTTACCCTCTCTGAGCTATCCACAGGCTACTGCGAAATAGATGCGAGGTAAAATCGTTACACACCTAATATATCAAATTACGACACGACCGTAGCGAATTAAGTATCTAGAGTACCCGAGTAGCGTCCAGGGGTTAATTAAGCCCTCGATTACCACTCCGTGGAAACCTTGCTCGATCTTCCAAAAAACCGAGCTAGTACAGCGTGTCTCGCGTGCACATTATCCTCGCCGATAATTATCTGGAACCGTGGTGGAACCTGGACAGAGAAAGAGAGAGAGAGAGAGAGAGAGAGAGAGAGAGAGAGAGAGAGAGAGAGAGAGAGAAGAAACACGTGTCGTGAAAGGGGTCCCGTGCGTGTACGTAAGGTTACAAACGATCGCTCGCCGAAGTAACTTTGAAGCTCGTGTTCGCGGCCGGCGTCGCGCGCGGCGGTGGCTCGTTACTTATTTCTGGCGAGCGGGCCTTATTACCGGGACTCATTTAAAAGCGCCGCGGCTCGCATATATCTCGAGCGCGAAGCAATTTGCGAGAGTACTTTCCCCGGGGCTCTACCGTCTTTCCGGGTAGAGCCGAAGCTTTTCCTCTCCGCCATACCGGAAAAATCCAAATAAAATCAGACAGAGAAAAAAAATGGAATGCTTGCGGTACTACGGCGCGGATCGGTTCGCGGCTAATTACGGAAGAATTCTACACGCACCAGGTATTCGCGACCAGAGAACCGGAAACCGCGCGCGCGCGCGCACGCGCCGACTCTCCGACACCGAGAGCGCCGCTCGCGCGAGCTCGCCCCGCGACTCTTGTCCTCGCTTACGCAATTCGCAATTCGCGGTGCGTGCCCGTGCTCGTAAAATTATAGATCTCTCGGGCTATCTTGGCCCGGGTTGCGCAACCCCGACGGAGTTACCTGAGTTGCACAATCCGCCTCGTTTGCCGCTAAGTAGCCGCGTTTTAGACGCGAACGATTTAATCGGTTGCTGGCCGATCTGCTATCGAAATGGACGGATACGCGAGAAATTCCCGTTAGTTGCGGATGGCAGAAGCTTTGCTTGTGTGTCAATGTTGGTAAGGATTTTTCATCAATTTTTTTTAGGGTTTTTCATCAATTTTTTTGGAGGTTTTTCATCAATTTTTTTAGGATTTTGTTCGGTGAATTCTTGACTATGTTTCATTGACGGAGATGAATTCCTTAAGTCGTTGATTTGAGAATATATTTGTAGGAAACTGAACGATTTAGAATTGAGAAAGAGTTTTTCCTGTATTTAGACGTCATTTACGTTTTTAAACGAAATTTTGTTTCCACATTTTGGTTTTTAATGATTATTACAGGCAACATTCGCAATTTGGAAGATTTAAAATGCACTCGTTCATTTTACAGATTTATTTGTAGAAAACTAGAGCATTTATAAGTAAGGAACATTTTTCTCTTTATTCTGGCATCGTATAGGCTAATTAAATAATTTTTATTTTCTCATTGCATTTAATACGGTTGTTTAGATGCAGTACAAAGTGTACACTTCCAGCGATCTTAATCTTCAGAAATTTCTTTATGCTGTCTACTTTAACTAGACGATACGTTCAAATGTAAAAGGAATTGTTGCTACACAGATCAGATTAATAGTATTTTCCATCTCATTCCTCAAAGCATGATCACCTTTAAAAATTCATTTAGCCGAAACTAGGCGAGCTCGGATACTTTTCACACCGTACTCAGTCATCATCTAGGATTACGAAAACTACATCGCTCGGCATATTTGCCTAGCATCGACCGTCTCTCGATGATTAATATCACCTCCAATCTGCGGAACGGATCTACATGCCGTCGATCGAAGTCGAAAAGTAAAATGCACGCTCGAAGTATGCTAGGCTCGCCAGTTCGGTCGGTGCAAAAGCATCACGAAAATCGAGAGGAGATTCTTGGGGACGATATCGGCGCACGATGCACGCGCGCGCGCGCGCGCGCAACTCGCGGAAGTGATCGAGCCGAGATCTCGAAGATCCGGGACGGCTGACTTTTATTCATCGCCCGGTTCTTTCTCACGGCTACAGAACGATAGTAGTTCGGTACAACCGACGAGCAGAAATCGCCGCGCGCGATCCTTTGAGACCCGCGCCGCGTGAGACCCCGCATTTTTCCGCGACCGGCTTTCGAGACGTTGCGAAATCCTTCGGCTGTCCTTTTTTTTTTCCTTCTCTCCAACGGGGGGAGGGACAGGTTTGACGAGTACCGCCGGAGACGGTTTCGGGAATTTGCATTATTGATGGCTCGCGCTGTGTTTGTTGAGTCGGTTTTTTCTGGCTGCCGGAACTTCTTTTCGGCCAGTCTTTTCTCGTATGTTTTGTAACCCTTCTTTACGCGCTCTTGTTTTTGTTCGTCCGCTGATACCGACGGATGCGTGCGAACGTACTTCGAAAAATCGAGGAACGAAGCTCTCTCCGGAATGCGGAGAATGCAGATCGTTCGCTATATTTTCTAAAGCGTACCGTTTCCGTGAAATTCGCCGGAAACGTGTATCTTCCAGTCTGTATGGACACATGCGATTACTATTAATTTATAATCGAACATTCTATCCTAGTTGGAACCTGTGCATGCGGCTTGAATAAATTGGTGTAGAATTACCGTGTAACAAGTAACTCGCGACGCAGATTTTATATAGAACACGCGTTATAAATTTCTTCCAAATGAAAATCGCCAAAGACTATAGCAATCAACAATTAACCCATTCGCTGCCAAGGACAAGTATACATACTCGTCTTTGGCAGGGTGTCACGCATTGCCAGGACGAGTATACTCGTCCTACTTTAAATATATTATAACATGCAGGCTTTTGAATTAGCAAATTTTTTGTGGCCACAAACATAAATATAAATATGTAAAAAACTTGAAAAAATACTACAAATAAAATTTTTTACAAAAATAATACTTTATTTCTTATAGAGAATGATAAAATATAAATGGCAATGGGAATGACTTCATATAATTTAGGCTTGGCAGCGAATGGGTTAATCAACGCGGTTGCGAAAGAAATTACGCTGCAAGAATTTGAGAAAAATAGTTATATTTGAATTGCGTCTACATCGAGTGTACCATAAATTAAATGAATTCAATTCATCCCTTGCCGTACCATTTTCTTTGCAATTGCTATGTCAAGAAATTTTTTTCGATCGCACTAAGAAGAAAAAGGAATTTTATATTTATTGTGTTCTTACGTCTACTTGAGTGTTCAAAAATTGGCGATGAGAGAATAAAAATTGTTTTCTACTTAAAGTATAACACTGTTTATTTTTATAAATCTCCATTACGAGTCTGACTTGCTAAAGTACGGCAAGGGATTAAATTCAATTAAACTCGCTGATTCTCGAGAAACTGGAATTCTAATTGTTCCAAGCCTGGTCTAAACATTCCGAATCAACTCGGAAGACATTTTCATCATTTTCTCATCGAGAGAAAATATATTTTCTGTTGAACCGGCTACGACTCAATTCGCAGAGCCCCGTCGCTTTCGATGGCCCGTTAATTGCCCAATTGAGAAAGGAGAGGCATCAGGCGGCGGCGGCAGCAGCAGCACGTGCACCGATATTGAAACGATCCAGCATCTGATGATCTCTCGCCGTTCTCCCGGCACGGCGGATCCACCTCCTCCGATATTAATTACGGGAGCCCGAGCCGTGAAAGCACCCGGAACACACAGCCGACTATGGCGATTGTTGCGGAGTGCGTATACGCGGCTCTGAATTTGACGAATCGCGTTTCACTTGACACACTTCGCCCGGTAGCCCGAACTATCGGGGTATAGGAGTCGAATCAAATTGCGGGTCGTCGAAAGCAGTTCATTCCCGCGGCAGGTGTAAACCGTAATTGTATTCCTGTTAACGGTCACGCTCGGCATACGCAATGGCTCCGATAATTATAAATCACGTATCGGAAACGAGACGGAATAATCGATGGATCGCGCGAGCGCGCGCGCGTTGTCTTCCGAGATTCGAATCTCCGGGATCCAGTTCTACGGATCGGATATGTTTTCTTCGATCGATCAATTTACTATCCGGCCCGATCCGGACTGTTCGCCGAACGATCTAGATCGGTTTTTATTCAAATTGGATCGTCTAGCCGCAACCTAGAAATTCGGAGTCGGAGCGAGGCGGTCGACCGAGAATTCGGTGCAAGAAAGCAAGAATACATAGAGCAACCTCGAGAGACAATGGGATTTTAACGATAGTAAGAAGCGCCGTGATACGGAAAGTAATTGTTAGAAAGTGTCTACATTGTTTGACGCCGATGTTTATTCAGCGTAGCTTGTCGATAATTGTTTAAATTGCAGGGAAATCCTTCGCGTCCTGTTCCTTTTACGCTTATTAGATTAGTATTGAAATAATAAGACTAAAAAGGATATTACTCGTAGTCTGTCTCTATTCGTAGATATATGGAAGCAGCGTGAATAATATTTGTATTTGAATATTATTTAGTACCTTGAAACAGGAATACGGACTGGCAGATCGAATTAACCCTTTGCACTCGGGTGGTGACTCTGAGGCACCACTAAAATTATTCGATTAAGTTGCAAAATAATTTTCGTAACAATAAGGTTTAGATTGAAAAAGTTATCAAGTAGTTAAACTGTTGGTAGGAGTCACAAGAATAAATTTTCTATGCATAAAAATTGATTTTGTTAAATAGAATGGAAATACCACGAACCAGAAAAATTATTTCAGATTTACAGCTAAAATGGCTCCGAGTGGAGAGGGTTAAATAACAAAAGAGAACTGGAAGACGAACGTTACGATATTGATGTTTGCAAAAATAAAATTAATATTCGCGAAATATTTCATAGGTGAAAATGTACCCATGCGTTTAATTCCTCAATTTATGAATTTATTGTATATAAAATTTTTTCCTGTATTTGTTAGAAACTCAAATTTTGTTTCCGCGGTTTAACTGATACTCGTTATTGATACTGAGGATTGAGGATGCATTCTTCTGTGTAACGCTTCACTTTAGGAATTTAATAATTGAAAATTCGTGCATTTAAAGTTAACACTAGATTGCCTAAGCAAGTCATTTTGACTGCTTTTCAATTAGAAAAATAATTATGTAAATAATGACACAGCTTCTTATAATTTTGTGACTTTTTCTACAACATATAAATGTGTTTATTAATCATTGTTGTTGCCCCCCCCCCTTCTTCATTTCCGGTATATATATATGTGTTATACCTGTATTGCCGAAAAGCAGTCATTTTTCCGTTTTCAAGTTCCCGTCTTTCTAGCGTTAACAGGTCAAAAATATTGAGAGGTTGATCGAATGGAACGATTGAGGATATAAAAAATGAAATTAGAGCTCGGGAAAGAAATTGAAGCGTTGCCGGGATCCGGGGGTGGGGCGGTTTTGGAAAGTTCGCGAGCGGCTATCGTAATCGAACGCGGTGTTTTCGCGCGGGCAATGTTATGACAGGTTTTGCCAGGAGGTCACGAAACGGTGCCGACCTGTCCCGCGTGATTAGAATCGAGACGCGAACTTTACTTTCGTCCTTCGCCACGGGCCGCCTCGTTACGGTAAAACTTTCTTTTCCGCTGGCAGGCAAAATCCTAAGCAGAACGGGACAGAAATCGGCGCCGCCGCCGCCGCCGCCGCGAGAGCATTCCGGTGTGCGAAACAGCCGTGTGAACCGCGGGCAAGAAGTTTCCACGAACGCTGCGCTCTCTAAACAAGGATCCGCGGAGAGGCCATCTCTTCTCGTCAATGCAATTTTCTATCGATCGCTCGATTTTTTAGCTCCCAGTTAACCGTGTCTCTCGATCGTCTGCGGGATCAATCCTTTTCACCGTGGAACGATTCTTAACAGTTTAGTATCTTAACACTTAGACGACCACGGGAAGAACCTAAAAAATTGCATATAAATAGCGATATTTTATTTGATTAAAAGAAAATATTAAAGTAAATTTACGAAGCATTGATTATCTTTTCGATATTCGTACACTGTATGAATCATAATAAAATTAAGAAATTACAATGTTAATTAGCGCAAGAAATTCTCTGTTTAGTTATTGAACGACTTAATTTGAAACAGGGAGATCTCCCCGTTCGGTTGGCTAAATATTAACCCTTTGCACTTGAAACCTTCTTTACTCTATATTATTATTATTATTATTCAAAATATTTAAAATACTTTTGCAAGGCCTACAGTATTTCTATTTTATATAATTTTTCAGTGCAATTTATGCATTTAAGATTGAGTCTGTATAACAGTTGTACTTTGAACAATTCTTTAAGAATAACCAAATTATGTGACAACTTCGTACAATAATCTCGAGTGGTGTCTCAGTGTCGCCACTCAAGTGCAAAGGGTTAGCAATCTGAATCGATCGGAGTCTGCGTCGGAGATCGCGAGTCGCGCTCTAAAAAGCGGACTTTTTTCGTCCGAAAATGATAAAATCGACTTCGTTCAATTTTGCAGATGTTATCCCGAGGGTTTATTTTCAAGCAAACACTCGTCACATGTTTTTCTTACGTCACAGATTCGACGACAAACTAATATTAGATCGGACGCGCGCGCTAGACACGCGATTTCGCCGTTCCACCGGAGGCAAACAAATTTTCGATGCGAGCACAATCGAAAAGCACATGTCGCTATACATTATTCATGGCCACGGTTTGGACCTCTCTGCTATGTATATTAGCTTACGCGTGTGAATTTCTACGTTTAATGGCGATCGTGTTGTTCTATAGTCAACACCGTTTTGTCGCGAAGTGCGGCTTTTAGTGGAACGCTTCTGTAAATCAAACTGTTGAGTTTCAACAAATAAGTTGAAATGCAAAAATCAATCAAATTATTATTTACCACCGAATATGTTTAAGACGTGAAGGCATGCGATGGTTTATTGAATCTCTTCTGATCGTTATTCTTTTTGTTGAATTGATTCGTGTTAGTTACCTGAAATATCGTATTTTATACCTTTCTTTAAATAATTAAAGTTCTGATTAAAGTTTAATTTATAGTTCTAATAGTGTTTAATAATTAATTATTCCCATAACAAATTCATAATTCTAATACAAACATATGTTTTACTTTGCGCGTGTATATACATATTTGTTATACTGATAGGTGAGAGAATTTGAACAGATCCAACAACTACAATGGTGATGAAAGCATCCACCTTGCGAAAATGACTTCCACGTTGATGCGTACGCTAATGGTGTTCGCATCGATCCTGGATAAAATAATATACGCTGATCTTTCGTAACGACGCTGTAATAAAATGTTGTTGCATCTACCAGACGCATGTAAAAATTCGCTAAATTTAAATGCAAATGCGCGTCGGTTACATTAAGGTGCCATACCGTAAGCAGCCATTGGCACATGATTCGGACGGTTCCAATGGATCTGCGTCGGTCGTCAATCGATTAAAATTTTTAATTCGATGAAATGATCGATGAAGACGATTAAAGGCATTAATCGTCGAAAAGTCGACGACTGAATTAACCGATTGATGAATGTGATCGTCGGGTGTCGATGAAAGGCGCCGACCATCGAAATAATCGATAATTGCATCGAACGATTGTAACCGTGAATCGTCGGCTAGAAGAACCAATTGATTGTTGATTTTTCAATCGAACTGGAAGGATATCTTAATGTAATTTCGTTAATAATTCTCGTTGATTGCGATTAGAGGTAATATTTCAGGCGTTAATTGCGATAAACGTATGAAATGTGATCGTTAGTTACGATTAACGGTGAATAGTCTAGAATGCGAGGAGCCGCGTGCAGCGAGGGAATGGGAATTGAAAAGAACCGTGGCAAGAACGGCGGGGAGAAGGCGGACGTTTGTCGGCGTACGTGCAGCCAATAAATATGAAAATATCGTAGGGCGCGACGCAGGAATGGAATACAATGGGAGTCGGTTCGGTGTCAGGGGGATATCGGAGCAGTCGAACGCGCAAAAGCGAGAATCCACGGGGTCGGCGCTCGAGACGCCGCGTTCCCGATCGATCGGCCGAGGAAAGTGATTTCAAGGCGCAGCTGATTTGACCGTGTTTCTCGCCGCCGCCGCCGCCGCCGTCGCTCTTATTACACGCACGCGTTTTACGAAGTGTGCGCGCTGTCTGCCACCGTAAATCCGGGCACGCCGGTGACACGATGTTCCGACAGACACGGCTGACATCGCAATGTCAGCCCCGATCCGATCGGGGCCCGGACAAATTTGACACGGATACAAGCGCGAACCATCGGTTACCGCCGATGCGACCGATCGATGTTAACACATTAACACGTTGAATGCCATGGAGGTCACCGGTGACCGGCACTGAACTTGGCAGTGACGCCATGGGAGCCACCGGTGACCGGCGCGCTCAGATTGATGAAAAAATATATAATTTAAATAAATGACAATACTTATAATTTTTACACGTTGAATGCCACGGGGGTCACCGGTGACCCCGTCGCAATTAACATGCCAAACATGGTTATACACTCTAACTTACCTACTGCAGATAATATTTGGACATTATATGTATCGCATAATAGAAAATTCATCGTGGCGCCGCGGATAATTCCTGTAAAATAGGCGTGGCATTCAACGTGTTAAAGGCGGGTGATCTTGACTCGTTTTTCGTCCTAGAGCGGGCGCTATTTTGTGTAGTCATAAATTTAGTCTTACAAAAGTTTATTTAAACTCTTAAAACTACAAGAAATATCAAAAAGGAACTAAAAACTAATAAATCGTATTACTACGATTCCCGCCTTTAATGTGTTAAATCGCGTGCGCGCGCGGGGGTCGCCAACCACCGTTGCCAATTAATGATAAATCATTAGGGATAGCGATCTAGGCACGTCTGTTACGCTCGAGTGATTCATGGCGGCCACGGAACAATTGAACGCCGATTAACATCGCTCCAGAATACTGGAAAGAATTTCAAAACGCGAAAGTTGGTCAACGGTAGCCGAAACGGACCTCTGGCTCGGGCACGATGCAATCTTTCGTCTACGAAATGTCAATAAGCGGCGGGACTTTCGGGGGACACTGTTCCGGCGTTTCAAAAATTTTCCACAAAAATGAGCCATTTTTTCTCGATTTCTAACCGAATTCATGGAGAAGAGAGACAAAGTAGTTTTTTCACTGAAAATATTTAATATTGGTATTATTACTTTTGTATTATTGTTCACCGGTCACATATTGATAATAGTAATTTTTCACTGGTTTCAAACTTAATTTTTCATATATTCGAATTTATACGAATTTTATTAGGACATTCAAAATGCGAAGAAGTTAAACTGCCATCCGCTAAAATGAATCTTAACTTTGTGGTTTCCGCTCCATTACTTAACCCTTTGCACTCGAGTGGCGACTGTGAGGCACCATGAAATTGTTCTACCAGGTTGCAAAATAATCTCTATACTAACAAAGTTTGCACTGAAAAGATTGTTAAGGTTAAGTTATGTTATTACATTTTTATCTTTTTTTATATAATATGGAAATATATTATGAATAAGAAAAATTATTTCAGATTTACATTTAAAATCGCTTCGAGTGCAAAGGGTTCAATTACTTGAATCTCATGTCAATTTTGATACTTGATTTTTATGCTCAACGCGTTAATTACATTTCACCAATACAGTAGATAAAACATCCTCTAGACAATTCTTCATTTGTCACATAACCATAGGGACGATACAACAAAAATCGTCCCACGTTTTGTTCAAGCAACATACGGCTCGTTAAAAAGCGTTGCAAAAGACGGTCGATCATTAAAGTCTCGGAAGAAGACACTTTCGCGAAGAAACAAGCGTATCAATCATCTCGATAGCATAACAGGATCAGAGTACGGTTACCCAATAGGCGGCGGATTTTTTTTTCTTTTTGTTCTCCGCTCGTGCCTAGACAAAACGTTGACTAGGAGAACAGATGTTACACTTTCCTTCGGCCTGTGTACGAGGGCGTTCGCACGGAATACGTGATCCGTTCTTATATAATCGAAATCCTGGATAAGACACCGAAGGAGGCAGCCGCGCGATCGGCCGTGCACCGAGAGATCCGATCGTTTTTCGCCTCGCATCTCGCAGGAAAATCGTCTGGGAAAGGAATAGCTCTCGGAAGCGAGACGCCGATTAAGGCTGATGGCCGCCTATTTTATCGTAGAATTTCTCACCTGCCGACAGGGCTCCCCGAGAGCCGTAACGCGACCAATAAAACCATCGATAAACCCGCTGTAAAATATAGCAATTTATTTATCGTTATTGCCGAGAGTACTTACTGCTCGGGTAAAATCTCTAACACCGAAGCTCGGGAATTTATTTCGAGAAAAATAGGCGTCGTTAGGTTGGAACTTTTGATCGTCGTTTAGGATCACCATTAAATTGCATTGATCGCTTCAAAAACCGATTACTCCGCGCTCGCGATAATTAGAGTGTTACTTGCTATATTTTCAATTTCGTAGCTCTATTAATATTCTATTATTGATATCAGTTGAGATAATTCATCATGTCTTCCAAAAATCTTTTTCGATCGTTCAATTCTCCGCAAAATTAATTATTAAATGAAAATAAATTTTTGAAGTGTCAACGATTGTTTCACGAGCTCGGAAAATATGAAAATCGGAATTTCGTGGAACTTTTAACCAGAAAAGCGAACAACGCAAGAGGGGTTCGCGCGCGTGTTCCAGCGATCCGTGTATCCGGTCGCGATTAAGGCAGCTCGGATCTGCAGTGATCCACGATTAATCAATCGCCTGGCACCGATTAATCATCTCGGATGCGTCGGATAGATTTCGCAAGGTTCGCCGAACAATGGGCTCGCTTTTACTCCCCGGCAAAGAGCACTTTGTTCGGTTCGAGGAATCGCGCGGCGTATTCGACAAGCCGCGAATCGGGCAATCCCGTGCACGATCGAAAATATGGAAATAAATTATATTTAATCGTCCGGGACACGGTAACGAGCCGAACGAATCGTTTCTCCGCAAGCCGCGAACGTCTTGTTCCACTGACTTTGTTCCAGAGAGAGGGGAGGGCGCCCCCTCTGTAATTAGGTGTCAATTATGCGGCGAGAGGGAAATATCATCCGGGCATTACAATAAATTCAAACGGGAAAGTTCGAGACGGGGAATTTACATGATTGTTTATGCAACAGCGTAACCGGTGCGGTAATATCTCGTATCTATCACCGGGGATAGCGGAGCTTGTCCCGCGCGCGAATGCCACATTCTACTGAATTCTTTCGCACAGTTTTATGCAAACGAGTTCTTTTTGCGCCGCGAGCTATGCGTCTCGCCGCGCGGATACTAGGCGCGATAAATATAGACGGTTTGCCGCGAGCGGCTAAAGTGTTTGCACAGTCGCCGCGTAAACGTCTCGATCCGACGTGACCGTTGACAAATGAGAACACGGAATGGAAATATCCGACGTTCGCGAGAGCCGATCGGGTAAAAGTCGCGGGAGAGATTGCACTCTTAATTTCTCCTTACGTCCGAGCACGTGTTTTCGGCTGCGGTCGCGCGGTTTTTTAACGCGGTCTCCGCTCGACCAGAAAAATTTCACAAACCCCGACGTCGTTCGTTAATTGAAAACACGGGAAGAGATTGCATCTCCCGTGTCTCGCTGATTTTTTTACACGCTCCACGCGATCGCGAGGAATCATTTTTGTGACCCGGGTCCTGACCACAAAAGCCCGATTACGTAGCCGAGAGAGTACGCAATGTTTTGGGGATATTTCGTCGAGGAATACCGATCGACGTATTCTTTTCAAACCTTGCCGCTTCATTAAGCAACCTTTAAAAAATATGTAAAAAGATTTGACACGAGCGAGAATAGTATATAATAGTATATAATAATTTTAATAATAATTTTAATAATAAAAATGCTATAAGTATAAGGTTGCTACAGATTAATATAATTTTAAATTATCTCAACAATGACGAGTAAACGATAGACATGCTAGTAAAGAATAGCACTTTTTATTTCCCAGAAGAAGGAAAATGTGATATCATGGTTCCACTTCCCTCGATTAATTCAGATCAAAGTAAGACGTCCGTCGAAAGCGTCTCCCAAGTTTCGAGCAAGTCGACCGATCGTTTTCGGAGACACCAAATCCCAAAGTCAGAGAAATCGTCAATTTCACGAATTTACCTACATATTGGAATCTCCTCTTTTTAATGCCACCGGAATAAAAAGAAAAAAGAAAAACTCCATTTTTTTCTCGAGAAACGAAAGCCAGCAAGACGTATCGAGAAGAGCGAGCGCAGTTTGTTTTCTTTTTGTCGTTTCAGCGAGACGCGCGCGCTGTCCGGCGAGCAAATTGGCCATTCACCGCGTTCACTTTTGCACGGGAAGAATGCGTTCGACGTGTCGGTTTGAGAAAAAAAAGGCCACGTGTTTACACGCGGCCGTGCGCGTGTACGTCGACGTGTTTCACGTGGTCCGAGGATCGGGGATCGAGGTTGAAGCGAGTATCGCGCGGGCCCGCCTTGATCCGAGCCCCCGGTGACAATACGCTTCGGATAACGATCGAATCGGAGGAGGAGAAGAAGCCGCCTGTCGCCCGGCTTCCATACTAACGAGCCTCGTCAAAATTCGAACGAACTTGATCCCGGCCTGGCCCGGTCGCGACCACTGAAAATTCAAGTATAACCTTGCGACTGGCCCGGCAGATGTAACTATTTATTTTCGGACCAGCCGGACGCGCGATGTTCTGCTTGTTTTCAACTTCGGGCTCTGTGTCGCTCTATTTCCGCGCATTTATTTCTGACGGCTGACGAGCCGCGCGAAATTTAGGTGTTGCGTGATTACGACCGCGATTGTTGTCCTGCCAGCGGCGATTTTCGTACAGTCTGCTCCTCTGCCGCGTTTCTCCTTTGTCTTGAATTCTCCGATTGTGGAAAATCGTGGCGCGGGAGATTGTTTCTTTATATTTATCCTGTTTCACCATTCGACACGACTGTGTACGCTGGTAATCTAATGTATTGCATTATTACGCAAACACGAGATATAAATCATTTCACTGTACAAACGCAGTGGTGTCTTATTCGTTTTTCATGTTTTGGAATTCATTTCGAACAAACTATTCAACGTACCAAGCTGAAATTTTATATGGGTATTTATACATGTTTGGAGCAACAGAATAAATTTTTGCAAGACGTTCGATCAGATATTGTCCGAGTTATTCGTAAACGAAGCAAGTCCTGTCGCGAGAAAGTTATGCAACCAGATCCATTGATTTCGACCGTTCTGGATGACTATGCTGAAGGAACGATATCTCATTTAATTCATACCGAATGCAGTTGTCGTCATACCTTCACTTAAATAATTTAAAAAAACAATTGACAAGGTGACAAATATTTATAGAAGGCCCTTGCATTTAACCGATGAATTCTTGTTCCGTCGCGTCGCGGAGTGACACTGATTTTAACCCTTTGCACTCGAATGGTGACTCTGAGGCACTACTACGTTCCACAATCATTTTTATAACAATAAAGTTTAGATTTAAAATATCGTTGAAAAGTAAAACTGTTGCTGTGAATCGCAATAATAAATTTCGCACGCATAAAAGTGCACTTTATTGCATAGAATATAAATACCGTGAGCCAGGAGAATTATTTCACATTTACAGTTAAAATGGCTTCGAGTGCAAAGGGTTAAATATAGCTTTGCGTAGGCGCGCGACAACCGAGAGGGTGCGAAGTCGGCTAATTGCGGTATCGATTTTGCGGTTGCAGGAGCCAGTCGAAGGCCTCTTATCTGGCGTACCGCCGTGAACGCGGGGCGCCCGATAGCGAGGGCAGCTACAAGAGGACCATGTCGCCGACGTCCCGATTAGAGGACTGGCCGCCGCCGCGGGATCACGACGACCCGGTTCTGCTGCGCGTGACGCCTCATCATCAGCTGCAGCACCATCACCATCACCATCACAACAATCACCAGCCGGAGCTGTCCAAGTCGCACAGCGTGGACGCGCTTCATCATCGGCTGGAGGAGCGGGCCGCGCAGCACCAGCAGCAGCAACACCACTCGGCGGAGGTGATCGGGAAGCTGTCGCACGACCTGAACAAGAAACTGCAGGCGAGCGACGCGAGGTCCCGGACCGCCGAGAACAATAACAACGACAATCTGGAAGACCGGCACCAGCACCACAACCATCATCATCATCATCACCACCTGGAGAAGAGGCAGCAGGAGAAGAGGCACGAGTACGAGCAGCGAAGAGAGAGACTGTCGCCGCAGAGCGTCGAGGTCCTTAACGACAGGAACCGGCAGCTGGAGCGGGAACGGAGGAAGCTGGCCGCTAGCTGCGAACCCCTACCTCAGAACAGAGAGGTGAGAGAGAAGCTCGTTCCTTTTGATTACGGGCGATGAATTTATCTAGCGCGACGTTTGCTCTGACAAGCTTTGTTAGCGTTGATAGAGTCGAATCGCCTACGGGGAATCCTGATTGAGCGGTTAGCGTCGGTGTCGAACCTACGGAAGCATCGTTAGATTATCTGGAATTTCGGAACCCTCTGCGCGTCTTTAAAGTAGTCTGGTTGCTGTAAAAGCAGTTTCAGGATTTTCATAAAATATTAGGAGAGTGAGCAATTAGTAGTTTGAGAGGTTTGCGCGACCCGAAAGACATTTTCACAGACCCCGCAGGATTTAATTAATTAATTGGTGTTGAGCTTTTAAAATTTTACCATTAGCATCATTAGTTTGAGAAATTTCGGAACCTTCTCGGTTTTTAGAAATCTCTGAACCTACAGGTTTGAAAGATCTCTTCGCAGAGACCTTACCGTCTTTAGCATATTTACAGATTTTTAGCATCTAATCACGTATTCAGTTTACGGAACACGATTACACTCCAAAGACCGCGTAGCTTCGAAGCATTTCATCTCCGTCCACAATCATCGCCCTCCCTTTCTCGTCTTCAGAAGCAACGTTAAAATATCCAATTCAATGGTGTAGTTACGATTAAAAGTATCGTTAGAGTCTTAGCAATTTAGGATGATCTTGCATGCCTCCAGGATTTTCTAGATCCATAAAGTCTAAGAGACTGGCCTATTAATAGATCTTGATCTAACCATTTACCAGATCCATCAAACATGATTATCTCCTAAAAGCTACAAAGCTTCTCCTGTCACTATACCATTTTTTTTCTCCCTCAGAAGCAGTCTCGAAGCCTGGAGGCTCCGTCATCGTTGGAAGAGGACTTCTTCCGCGAGCGGAGCGCCACGATCGAGATGACCTCGCAGAACATTGAGCTGTTGAACCGTCGGAACGAGAAGCGAGCGAACGGCAGCTCGACGTCCACGGCGACGATCGCCACGTGCATCACGACGTCCTCGACTTCGAGCACGATGACGATCTCGTTGGACAGCTGGCCACGCGGCAGCGAGGTGCAGAGTTCGATAGAGACGTCGCCGGTCTCGGAGAGGCCGCCGCCGCCGACGAGTTCGCCACCAAGATCGCCGGACCAGATCGAAGGGGAGAGCCTGAGAGGATCGGTACCTAGACGGTCCGGAAGCTGTTCTAGCTCGTCCTCGTCCTCCAGATCGTCCGACCCGAGGATCTCGCCGAGAAGCTTGTCGAACAGCTTCTCGAAGATCGAGGGATCGCCTACGAGCAGGAAGGTGTCGAGCCCGACGCAAACGGAGAACACCTCGAACAGGTCCGGCTCGCCTGTTCGCTCGTGCCAGAGCAACGAGATCGAGCTGAGAGTGGAGAGGTCCTCCTCGGTAAAGTCCAGGTCCGGCGGACGCTCCTCGTCGTCGTCCTCGTCGCCGAGGAGCTCCCCGGTTCAGGAGGCCAAGACATCGCCGCCTTCGTCGCCGTGCGTCTCTCCGCAGCCTGGCATCGAGGGTCTGACCTTGGTGCAGAGATCCGAGGTCGTTCTGCGAGTGAACGCTGCTACGAGCGACGCTGCCTCGCAGACCGATCTGTTGGAGACGTCGGAGGCCGAAGTCTGCACCAAAACCCACGAGATGCCTCTTTGCCGGAAGAAGCTGCCCGAGGAGATCGAGTGCGAGGAACTGGGACGCGACCTGGCCAGCCAGCTGAATCCCAACGACAAGCTGGTCTCTTTTCTAGGTGAGTCTTTCCTTCGCTTTTTGATCGCAACTTTTCCTGTAATACGCGCGCAGGGATGTACAACATTGACGAATGCAATTAACGGTAACGGTGGTCAGCGAGGTATTATTTCAATATTATATTTAGCCACGTTAATTCCCAGATCGTTAAATTAAAACGTGTTTTAGTAAAATAATTTGTATTACTCGACTGGGATGATTCACATCAGTAGAAATAATGAGACTTTTCATAGGGTATAAGATCAAGGATTGATGAAGTACCTCCACCAAATTAAAGCATCCATATAATTAGAATTTATAAACCTGTCAAAATTAATGAAACCTGAACTATCCATTAGATCCAATGGGATGTGGTAGTAAATTGAGTTGATTTTCCATAATTACTTGTCAACTTCGCTCTAATTCGACGCACGCAATATTACCGCACCGATTACCAGAACAGTGCGCAGTAATTACAGAGAATTAAGACGGCATTCCCATCGGAAGCACGTAATCAAATTCGAGCCGCAGATGCGAGCTCGTACTCTGGTCCATTAACTCGGGAATTAATTTCTGAGGTTCATCAAAGGTTAAAGATAATTAATATAGCATTTCCTTCAGATATGTGTAATCGGTTACCAAGTGGGAGGCATTCTTGTAGTCTGGTCTATTAGCCAAGAAATTAGTTTCTTGGACGGGAGCAAAAAGGAATCGACCAGCAATCTCGCTTCGGGCCTGCCCCGCGTCGGGACTCTGCTCCTTCGTTTTTCCACGTGAAAATGGTTCCTGTTTCTCGTGCATCACGCGTGTTCCCATGCCTATCAGCACGGCATAATCAAATTCTTACTGTACCAAAGAAAAGACGTTATCGCTATAGAAATAACTGCTATCAACTTATCGAGCTCGCACAACTTAGATTCTCTGGGTTCCAATTTTCATGGAATATATTCACGGCATTCTTATCGCGCAGTAGTAAATGACTATATCAAAATTGAATACGATTTTAAAGTTCCTCGTCTCTAGCAATTTTATTTTCTGTTCTTTTAATCATCTCGAAGCTATTTCTATGAAACCTGAACGAACATCCGATTTTCATGAAATATATTCACGGCATATTGCACAGTAGTAAATGACTATATCAAAATTGAATAGAATTTTACAATTTCTTGTCTTTAACAAATGTACCAAAATCTCTAAATTTCTGTTCTTTAATTCTCCTCGAATCATTCTCCACGAAACTTGGATGAAATTTGAAATCTAATTGCAAAATGGTCGATTCTGTCGGGCGGATCAACAATCGCCGGATAAACATTGAATTTATTTATTGCGGAACAAATCGGAAGCCACTTACGTCGGGGAACCAGATTACACTTTACGATCCTTGTGTAAAATATCGTTCGCGGTCGAGCGATGCACATTTCGCGGAGACCTTTAATTCCCCGGCTTTGGTCTAATCCCGGCTTATTCGCGTCCGTGCCGATTACGCCTAATAAAAGCCACGTAAACATCGGGCCGGTATCGTCATTCCTCAACGACTTAACGTAAGCCTACAGATTTAGTGCGGCTAACAGCGTCGTCAAGCTTCCAGGCTTCTCTCGAACCCTATGGCCGACGATTTTATCGGATTTTCTGGTTCGGCACGTACCAGTCGCTGCAACCCGCGCGCCACCACGCTCGACGCCGCGCCGTAGACAAAACTTTCTTCCCGCGAGTTCGTCTAATTTTAATCCTGGTTAGAAATTTGATTTACGACTATCGCGAACTTGTCCCGCCTCGGCGAGCCTTAACCTTCGTGGCCTGAATACGTGTTAAATCGAATCGAATTTTCCGATGATTTCTAAATCCGTTCGATTCGCAGGAATTGATTAACGAAAGTGGCACGCGAGATGACTGAATTAAATTCAGTCGAGAATGTTCGTCGAATTATTTAGAGATTATTTGATTTTCATGAGAGACTGAATCATGAATTTTGTATTAACAGCCGGTCCTAGTTTCTGACATGTCAACCCTTTACACTGTGACTTATTTTATGCTGCATCAATTAGTATTTATTTGTCCTTGATAGGACCAAATAATTTTTCTTTTTTTTATTGCCCTTATTTATTGCCGTTTCTATACTCTGATAATAGAATAATTCAATTTGATTTAAATTTAGCAGAAATGAATAATATACATTATTAATTAACAATCTAATTCGTATTTAGTAGAGCTAAATCTTTGTCACGAGTCTGACTCGTTTTTATAGCGCATAGTGTTAATGCGGAAGATGCAAGCTATAATAACGTGTTCAATGTTCGATGTTTTTTGTTCGATGCGCGATACAATTAAAAATTATTCGCGCCGAGTGGATCGAGTGGTTTCGAAGAACCCAGCTTACTAATACGTCCGTCTATTACTCACCGTTTCTACTTAGAACGAATGCACACTGCGATGCAGCACCGTCACCTCCCTATTAAACCTAATATCCATAATTATCTTCCTATCTCGCTAACTTGTTTTCAAATCCGTCTTCTTCGGAAACTTGTTTCCAGTACAAAACTTGTAATACTCGTTCCACAATGCAACGCGTCAGAAAATCGTATATAAATATTCTTTTATCGCAACGATTTTCTCAAAACTCTATAAATACGTGTTCGTGCATCCTGTTCGTTTCATTAAAAATTTCTATGAAACTTCCGCCATGGCAACCTTTTCCTTTTTTTATACAATGAACGATGCCTGAATTTTCTAAAATTTTACAAAGAAGCATGCGTTTACTTGTTTCGTTGAACATTTTCTCGAAGGTGTCACTGGAACTATGTTACTCTTTATTGTTTCACTAAAAAATCTAGTTTTTTCTATATAAATATTCTTTTCGTAACCATTTTTTTGCAACTATTTTTCTGAAACTTTATAAGTATGGACATATCTAGTATGTTGAAACTGTAACTGCGATTACTTTTATTTCTCGTTTCACAACAAGCAATATTTCACCTGAATACAATTCTTGCGAAATTGTAATTGGTACAACTTTTCAATTCATTGTTTCACAACGAACAATCCCGGAAAATCTCATCCAAGATCATGCAACGAAAATCCTTTCCTTTAACAATTCCTTTCAAAGTCCTGCATGTTTAAGAATTACCTTAAAGAAATTATCTATCTGTGATTGAAAGAAATTATCTAAAGAATTACCTTCCAATTATCTAAAGAATTACCTGCCAATTATCTACCCTCCTCCCCTTACTGCCTTAGATCCAGATCGAAGGTCCAAGAGAAATATTGTAGCCAAACCGGTGATCTACTTATCGAAACCCAACCGAGGCGGCCGATTCAATGGGCAACGACGAACGGGTCTCGCATAGAGAGCCGCGCGTCACCGACGGAGCAGCACGTTGCCGGAGGGCGACGACCTTTTCTTTTAATAAGCGCTAACCCAATGAACCGTCGCGTTATTCAATTAGCCGCCGCTGCATTCCCGCGATATTGAACGCGCGCGATATGGCTTCGCTCGAGGCGAGCCCTCGCGACGAGGGAACACATCAAAATCGAATGAAATTAAAAATACTTAAACTAGAATTATTTAACTCAAAATCTATTCAATAACTCAAATTCAAATGAATCCATTTATCAAAATTAAATTGTAATTACCACCAACTTCTGAACAATTTAATCTCAACAACAGAATTTTCATCATCAAATTCAATTAAATCTTAAACTTAAATGAAATTTCAATTCAAAATCAAATGAACTTAAAAATACTTAAGCCAGTATTATTTAAACCAAAATTTATTCAATAATTCAAATTCCAATGAATCCACTTATCCAACTTAAACCAGTATTATTTAACCCAAAATCTATTCAATAATTCAAATTCCAATGAATCCACTTATCAAAATTAAATTGTAATTACCCCCAAACACATATATAAGCGTGTTAACGATTTCGTGTGTGTTATCAGTTCCAGCGCCGGAGCACAAGAAGCCCGCCGACTACGTTTCCGGTCTGTTCAGGGTGGAGGCGACCTTGCAGCCGCGACCACGGCGCCGGCTGTCCCTCGAGGAGCCCACGACCCCGTGCTCCGAAAACGGGGCCGACGACGAGAAAAAGTAAGCATGCGAGTGTAAAACGCGTCGCTCGGGATCAATTCCCGTGTAATTGCCACGAGACGCGGGTATAATCATCCTTGCCCGCCCGATCATTCGCCGAACACGGATTTCAGCGGGAATTAATTCGGCTCCGAATGTAATGCGCCTTAAACGCGCCGGCCGCTTCGAGAGTTTTCAGAATCCCGCGACCGTAAAAGTACGAATTTGCATAGCGGTCCAAAAGGCTGCTCGATTCCCGAACGCGTTTATTTTCTTCCGAATTACATGGGCGGGGCACTTTTATTTTTCGAGTTTCGCGAGAAGGAACGACCGCGTGCACGGCTTCTCAGACTTTCGGTGACCGCTTCGCGCAGAAAATTAAATCGATATACGACTTTACGTCACTTTTGAGGACCGGATAATTCTTCTTTTTACAATAACGTTTAATTGGCGAACACGGTCGGCTCTTTCACCGAAACGGGAGAGTGTAGTAGATATAAATTTTTAACTTTTTATAGGATTTTTATGGATTTATTTAGATGGTCGTTCAGATTGTGGTACTTGCGTTCAAGTTGCACTTACATTGTAAGTAGCGTGGCACTATCGACAGTGTGGCTCTCACTTGTGAGATAAATAATTAAAAGTTTAAGAGATGCTTCAAGAATTATATCTTATAATTCTGTAGTACGATTATTTATCATTTTTGTCATTCCAATAGTAGAACATATTTTCGTAAGCAGATTTATAGAAAATGTCTTTATCACTTTAGCGGTTTTATTATCTTTATATATTAGTTATATTTTCAATAAATTTAGATGAAAATCTTTCTAAATTACGTAAAATGTAACAATTTTTAGAAGATTTTCAATTGTAAAACTAGAGAGACAATGTTTATCGACGCGAGAATGACAAAGATCTGTAAAAAGAGTCGAAGAAATATCAAAGAAACACACGGATGCAAGTTTGCAGAGCCAGTGCACCGATTGCATCACCGCGACAGCTTCTCCCAGTCACCTGTCCGCAGAGCCCTCCACGGTTTACGATTGTTCCAGCGAGTCCGACTCCTCGGTTTCTCGCTGCAGTACCCCGCAGCCTTTGGAACAAATAGGAGATCCTCGTATCGAACGTGCCCACCGATTCGACAGCTTGTCATTATCGTTACATAAACGCGACTTGATCTTCCTAGATGATACGGGACGTCGATATTTCATACAGGTTGCCCCACGCGAGTCTGGCACTTTCACCGAACCAGCTCGAGAACACGGGGAACCCCTCCGACGATTATCGATCGCCGATTTCCCCGCGGTGTTTTTAATGCTCGGCTCCGGTATATCGGGATTAATTTTCTCGTATTTACGGCACACGCCGGCTATAGTTTCTCACTAGTCCGAGCCGGGCAACGAAACAGAAATAATCCTCGGTAAACTGTAGTTACACAACAATACCATTCTCAGCGTGTCTATAAGATATAGAAATTGTGTTTTTTTCAATTTTCCTTACAAGCTCGGATAGAAAGTTGAGGAAACGCGAGTTTATTCTACTTTTCCGCGATTGCGATAGCAAAATTAAATGTATTTTTAACTCGTGTGGTGACTCTGAGGCACCAGTAAAATTGTTACAACACGTTCGTAAATAATTGTTATATTATGAAAAAACTAGATTTCAAAAATTATTAATAACAGTATAATTGTTGTTGCATGAGTTACAAGAGTCAGTTTCATATGCATAAAATACATTTTGTCGTGTAAAATGGAAATGCTGTATGTCGGAAAAGTTATTTTAGAATTACAGTTTAAATGGCTTCGAGTGCAAAGGTTTAATCATCGTAGAGTCAGCTAACTACCGTCAACATTAAAAAAGAATTCGATTCGTATAGATCAATTTTAAAAAGGTTATGTCAAAATTAAACGGAAAATAATATTTTTAATAATCACACAGTTGGTTAAGTACCGCTAACTTCAAAGAAGAATTTAATTCATTTAGACTAGTTTTAAAAAGGTTATGTCAAAATTGAACAGTAAAGTATCTTTAATCATCGTAGAGTCAGCTAAGTCCTGCTAACATTTAAAAAGAATTCGATTCGTTTAGACCAGTTTTAAGAACATTATTTTGTTTTAAAAGTTGCTCGAATATCTTTTCCAGCTACAGTAAATTTTCCCATAGGAAAACATAAACTTCCTCTCGTCGCAATTAAAGCGTAGAAAACGTATCAACGGTCTCGTATTTTATGTACTCCCAGCCGCCGTTGGACGCATGAAGCTGTACCATTGAAACACGGCTTTTAATGGTCGCTGAAAACGTAATTACTTCCAGAACTTGTAACACAAACGCGAGACGAAATTTAATTATCTCGATGCTCGCCGCGTATTGAACTTGATCGTCCGTCTTGGACGCGTGGCTTAAAGAGGTCGCGCGGATGATCGCTCACAGAGATCCTTTATTCTCCGGCGAGCGTGTTGCGTGGGCGTGTAGCTCGCGAGCGTCGTTAACGAATCGCCGGTTACCGTCGGGATTTAATTGTCGTTTTTCATCGGCGGACGCTCCCCGCGGCGAGACGATGACAGGGACTCGACAGCTGAATAAACTTCGCGCGATCCGTAACTTATCGCCTGGCGTTCGAGCCGCCAACTGTTGTTGTTTTCGAGGCCGTGAAAAGTTTCACCCTGCGATATGGACGGGATAGTCTGTTCCCTAAAATCGTCTAACAGAGCTCTACTGTCTACCACTGAAAATAATCTGCGGAACAATCGGTTATAAATACGATATTTTTTGATAATCAATTTTGAGTTAGCTTCGCTTTTTTGAGATTTAAGAACGCATTATTTGGTCATTTTTTCGTCTTTAATTATTGAAATTATAAAGATATATTTGAGGGGAATTTATTCAAGAAATTTGCTTCATTGGATATACGTTATAATAAAAATCGCTAAAGGTCTACATAGATATATATATAAAATATATAAATATAAATATAAAATAATTGCTATCAGTGCTCCGTAAAACCAGCATTAGAAACTTCGATGTCGATCTTAAGAGTATATTAATTTATCTAAAGTCGATTTATATCATATCGATGCATTGGGAATTAATTTTTCTAGTGACAGAACCCTGTGCCTCTCTAAATTGTAATTTTCATAGTTCTTTTCAGAAACAGCACTAAAAAATATCTTTAATCAATTAGAAGACTGTGGTCTGATATTTTGTGTCTTACGTACCACCACCGCGTAATGATTCAGAAGCTCACTGATTAAGGTCCCAATGGTCCACTTGGGGAGTAAAGAGGTCGAGCACGAATTACAGATGGGTCGGTCGGTGTCGAAAATTGACGAGCAATTATTTCCGCCGAGCGAGCGGACACTCGGTAGCCCCCCCCCAGTCGCTCGAGGACAATATTTACGCCGGCACGCGCCGGGAGAAAGTACCAGAGGCGCAAGATCATTGCGTAACTAGCCATAAATGATATTGTTAGGCCGGTTAGAGTCGGTGGTGTCTACGCATCATTTTCTCCGGCAGTGCGCGACGGACGAGCGGCGACATCGTTTCGCATCGGATCCGGGGAAGATGGAACCGACGCACCCGGGAAAGTACGTTCGCCGAGGGTTCGCGGTAGCCGCGCGCGCGCGCGCGGTTCATAGTAATCTCCGATTAGCTCTGATCGTTCCTCGTAAAACGCGGGTCGATTCGTTCCGCGTAAACAGCGCGTTCCGCCGAAAGACGTTAGGGGAGCGCGTTCCCCCGTCGTCTCGGGGAAAAATGATCGTTGCCTCGGAGGAAAGTTGTCTGGGAACTGCCTAAGTGAATTAGTTTGATTTCTGTTCGACGAGTAGTGGGCAACTATTAAGATAATTATGAGATATAGATATCGAGTGTGCGCTTATTTTTAAATTGGCACATTGTTCATAGGGCTTGTAGTAATATCAGAAACTATTTCTTTCCATGCGAGCTTGAACTGTGCTTTGAAATATTATTCTTATTTTATTTATTTATTGCATGCTTATTGTTGCAATTGTAAGGGAACTATTCTATAGGTAGAACTGTATCGATATCGTAGGAAAAGATTTTTTCGTATGTGCTTTCGTTTTTGAGAAAATTGAGTTTCACTGTAACACTGTCCTCAAGTAGATAAAGACAGCCATGCTCAGACACTAAGCGAATACTTTGAACTCGGTTTTTTCAAAAACAGTGCTTCCTATGGAAAAATGTTACTCTATGTTTTCGATAGAGTTTTCCACGCTGGATTACCCTCGCGTTGTCTAAACCACGAATCCTTAAATTACCAGTACGAAATAACTATAAACTTCACTTTTCTAAACCAAGTAATATCTTCTACAAAAAATGTACTCTTCTAGCCAAATTTTTGACGCAGGATTTTTTCCATCGTACGATGAACATTTGCATAAACTAATAATTGGTTTTATAAACTAGTAATTAGGGTTCGAACCTACTCGAGAAGCACCCTAGCCCATCCCCACCCAGCACCAAGACGCGCAAACGGCGACGAAACTCCGAACGGTCGTAGTAACTCCGCTTCCGGTTTTCATTAATTGCGACGCCTAGCTGCCCGGAGCCCGTAATAGCCGGTCGATCGGCGCGGTTACTTTTCGAACCGCCTTCGGAGCGGTCACTCCGCCGCCGCTTTCCTTTCTTTATCACTTTCTCCTCGCGCGATGGAGCCGGCCGGAGCAGATCCCGCGTGCTCTTCGAGATAAAACCGCACTTATCTCGGGCGGATGCAGCGCCGGCCACTTCGCCGATTCCGCGAACTTGAAACCCAGTGGCGCGTTGACCTCGTCGATCTTCCGCGCAGCGCCGCGGACTTATCTGCCCGCGAGAAGGCGAGACGCGCGCGTTCCTGTGCGGCGACCGTAAATCAATCGGCCAACCCTCTTCACCGAATCCCGTCGATCCAGGCAACCGTGAGTCATACGAGTGACGCGACACGCGATTAACTGCCCGGACGTTTTCCTATGGAGATCGACAGGATATGTATCGAACGGAAATTGCAGCGACGTTCGGACACCTTTTTAAGTCTGTTTAGAAAAATTGAAGATCCGGGGATCTCATTATAATTCGATAAGGAGATTCAGAAAATTATAAGTAGACCTGTTACGCTAGATTTACGGAGCACTGAAAGCAACTGTGTTATATTAGGTTGGAAACTATGAAACGGGCGTTTTTGTTTAGTCTGTGTTCAACTGCGACGCCCGTTTCATAGTTTCCAACCTGATATTAATTTATAAAAGCAACAGTAAGGCGTTTATTCTGATTTTTAACGAATGTCATCGTAATATTTCCTGCAAGTATAATCGTAAATTAAAACATTAGTGATCTACAGTTCTTACGATTCTCTAAATCTGTTGCTAAGAAAAATTACAAATTTTATACCTAAATTGCAAAAGTGAGGAGGTAAATATTGCCACAGTAAAATCTGGATTAGTAAAACATTTCTAGTCTATTATCCTAATACGATTTATCAGCCCGATTTAAAAGAATCCATGTATCCGATTCAGGTTCTCACTGTCCTGAAATTTCACTCATTTATTTCTGTCATCGATGCGTATATGTATATTTCGTGAAAGGTAAAGGATTTAACTGACGACAATGGCATGTTTCCATTTGCAGGCACGAGTCGATACCATCGACACCGGTCACCCCGATCTCGGCCGAATCGGTCAGTCCTCTGTCCTCCACGTCGACGTACTTTACAACGTCCGAAGGGAAGGCCAGGTTCCTCACGAGATACTCGAGGGACGTCACCGTCGAGGGTCTGCGCCAAGAGGACGCGCCTGCTGTCATTCCGACGGACAGCCTCGATCTCAGGCAGAAGAAGGTAGGTTGACGTGTTTGCAGCAATGTTCTAAATTGCGATCACCTGACAGCGAAGAGTTAGGAATGGTTCCAAGCACTTGGCTAGAAGGTTTTGCTATTGAAAGTTTCGCGGTTACATCGACTAGCATTTTGATATAACAGATACTTCTTCAAGAATGAAAAGTGTGCATCTCGTGTGCCATCATTCGCTTAAAATGAAATATTAAATAAAGATATTATATTATTAAATATTCAAACTTATTTGAAGTTTAAATATTGCGAAGAGAAGCGTAGCATTTCATTTCGATTTTGAAAGTATTATTCGTATTCAGTAGATCATGTTCCAAATCTTTGTAAGGAGACGGGATATCAGAGGGCAAAGGGTTAAATCATAGACTTCTTGACCCATCGATTTCCTCGGAGAAATAAGCCTCGAAAAAGCGTAGAATACATTCTAAAAGATCTGTTTCTATTTATTAATCATACTGGATTCTCTCGAAAAACGAATTTTCAAATAGAAAAATTTTATTCTGCAACATCCTCTCTTTTCTATAGAATTATCCCAATCGTGGCGATGCCGTCATGGGATCTCGTTTACTTTTACAAAACGTAAAAGTAAGGAGAAGCAAAACTCCCTCGCGTTCTTTCGCTTTCAAAGTCATTGTGAAACTAATTACACGAGCCATGAAACCGCGTCGCTGTTCGCTCCATAAAGCGACATAGAGGCGCGAGCACACGTGACCTCGAAAATCACTGCGACGGTGGTTCTTACGTCACCGGGAAAGCGATTCCTTCCGTAATCGGTTTCCGGAAGAGCACGCGTTAACCGTGGCGCGGTCGCGGTTTTACGAGCACCGGTGGAGCTTGACCGCGCGGCCGACTGCAAAATCGATTTTCCTCGCAGGAGGAGCTGATGATGAGGCTCGACAAGAAGCTGGTAGTCCTCAGGGCCGAACAGGAGGCGGTCAGGGAGGAGGGCGAGGTGAACGAAGCACTCGGTTCCCGCGTTGCGACGCGGATCTCCGCGGTGGCGAGACCCGCGGAAGCGTCCAAGTATCGGCTTCACGTGGAGGAAGTCGGCAAGATCACCAGCCTTCTGCTTGGCCTAAGTGGCAGGCTAGCACGTGCGGAGAACGCTCTTTATGGAATGCCGGCCGATCATGCTGAAAGGGTGAGTGGAAATGCGTACCACGAAATTCTCGATACAGGCTCGTTTCTTGGGATTTTCTCGACGCTTGCTTGCATACAAGATATCGCGCATTTTTCTACATACTAACCCTGCCTTATATAAATAAAAATAAGGCTAAAACGTTGTGTAACGAAAGTCCAGAATTTGTTTAGAATTCATGTATTTAAGGGTTGACATTTGCCGGAAAACTTAAATGGACTAATCTAGAAAAAGAATGATCTAAAAGAGTTATAATAAATCTAGCATTTTACTGTTTCCATACATTTACGAGCCATGAGCGCACAAGTATCTCAAATAGAGCACTGAAACATTGAAAAACTATTACGAAACAGTTCGATAAAACTGCTTAATTTAATCCTGATATTATTGGTTACATTAGCACCACAAATATCACGAATTAAACGCTAAAGGGTTGCTCGCGCGTAAAAGTGCACGATGTTCGACGAAATAAAAGATGGCCACCCTGTATCGCGTGTAATCACTTTGATCACATTCCCTTGGCCAATCGTTAACCGCCCGCGCCGCGATACGTCTCCGTTGAATCGTGGAATTTTATATGACCAGGCAACCGAGCGTTTGCGCGATTAGCGGAAAATTCACTCGACGTCCTTGACGCTCCCGCAGATGCGTCCCGCAGCCCGTGCAGGCGTAAAATAATTCGTAGTTATCGAACAGGAAGGCCGGAGATTGTAGACGTAATTATCTGCTCGCGGAAAGACCCGTTGATTTATCGAATAAGTCTGGCGCAATCGGACACCAACTACCATGAACGCGTACATCCTCCGCGCATACCGTATGCGCACTCCCCATACAAATTGGGGGAGGGGAACATTTAACCGAATAATCATCCGAGCGCCTTAACCAAAGTCTTTGAAATTTAGCTGTTTTATTAAAAATCGTCATACTATTATTCGCAGCGATGTGTAAATTTGTGTAAAATTGAAAAATTATTAAGAATTTATATGATAGTACGAGTAAATGCACGTACGTTAATAAAAACGAAGTGAACAAAATGACACAGAGCGAAGATATTAGGTCAGAAGAAATATCTGTTTGTTGGTGGTAAAACAGCTCCGAGTGCAAAGGGTTAATAATCCTCGTAAAAATTGCGACAGCATTTTATTTGATTCGCGAACTAACGAGTGCCCCGAGGCGATGTAGTCCAACGTCTCTGAAACGAGTGCCAGCAAAGTGGTTGTTAAGCTTCTTTCGGACAGAGTAAGGTCGTTAATGAAGCTATTAATTCAGCCGTCCGCTAGATAAAGCGTTAAACATTCCTTAATCGCTGTATTAATTTATATAGGATGCGGAAAGTGAAAGTACCGTCGGCGGATAAAGCACTTGAGATTCTTTGTGCTTTTACGAGAGAATAAATGGAACAGTGAAACCATCGAAAAACTGAAATTCCAATCGAGTACTTCTGTCTTTGGATTTGAAAATCGGCGAACGGCGATAACGAGCGAATTAACGAACCTTTTTGTTTTGCAGAAAATCCTGGAGAGCAAGAGGGACAAGCTGGTGGACCAGCTCGAGGAAGCGAAGATCCTGAAGAGCAACATCGACAAGCGGAGCGTGAACGTCTCGACGATCCTGTCGAAGTACCTGAACGACGAGGAGTTCGCCGACTACCAGCACTTCATCAACATGAAGGCGAAGCTGATCGTGGACAGCCGCGACATCCAGGACAAGGTGAAGTTCGGCGAGGAGCAGCTAGCCGCGCTGCGAGAGGCGATCGACTAGTCTATAATAAATTTCCACCGATCGTGCGATCGAACGAATCCATTTTCTCGTTCCTTTGGGTGTTCGTTCTCTCGAGCCTCTACGACGGTCCGCAAAACGATCGAGAAAAGATGAACAGGACTCGATAACAGTCGGAGCTTGGCCACACGAGCTCTTCCCACGTGTCTGCGAATCGGTGAACGGAAAGTGATAATACAAAAACCGATAGGCATCGGTAGCTTGAAGTTATTTTTTAACCGCTCTTTGTACATATATATATTCGAAAACGTCGAGGAGAGAGAGAGAGAGAGAGAGAGAGAGAGCATTTTCGTCTAGCGAAATTCTACTTGTCTAGCCCCTCCCAGTTTCTCGCGACCAAGAGAAGAGTTTTATATCGATCTACGTCTGTGTACACTTTTCTGCTTTCATTCGGAGGTTGAGGATCGTCCCGATAGACGATCCGTCGAGATACAGAGACAGCCGTAAGTGCCTAGTCGATGCCGAGCTCGCGTCAGTTGTTGCCCGCGGCTCGGTAAAACGGGGGAAAATGCTATCTTGAAGAACGAGGCTGCGAATGAACTGTTGTGCTACCTAGCGCCATGCGAGGACTGTCTAGAGTCTGGCCTTTCCGTTTAAGCTCGATGATTTCTTGTGATAGTTTGGCTAGTGAGGTTAAAGGGGTGAAACAGGAATACATGTCTCTGTGCCGAATCTTCGAACCTGTTTTACCCGAGCAGCTCCAGAATATTCAGTGTCCGAACAGTAATCAATGTTTTAATATTAATATCAATTATTTTCCTGTCAAGTTTACAGATTCATTAAATTGGTTCTAATATCTAGAGAACTTCTAGATGATAGAAATCAAGATTCCTATCGAACGGCACGGTGATGTCTGTTGACATAGGTATCTTGTGCGAGCGTTGAAGTCTCCGAGCAACTCGAGAGCATTCAGTGTCCAAATTTTTATGTCAATTCTAGGTAGTCGTTTATTAAGGTTACGCTTTCGGTAAAATGTTCTGAAGGTCTATAAAATTTGCAGACCATAGAAATCGAATTACAGAGTAATGAGAGTCATCGAATGTCTTATGCGGGCGTTGAAGTCTCCAGGTAGCTTGGCAAACTTTCGACGTTCCGCGGGAAATCAAACGTAAACGTTAAATCCAACCGATTGTCTGTGAACTTCATATGTTTCGTCAAATTGTGTGTCAGTGTTTGCAAAATGCTTGGTCGATAGAATCCTAGCTTGGATCAGTTTAACCTTCCTTTGATGTAGTAATCGTGATTTGTGTGTTGCCATTGAAATTTCCGAACGACAAAACAGAAATTTCAATGCTCCGTAGGAATATAAATTGTAGTATTAATTCCGGAGTGTTGTGACGTCAAGTTTTCGCGTTTATATCAATTTATTCCCAGTGTTTATATGATTTGTAAGTCGCATAGATCGAGATACTCGAAGCGACGACAGGCTTGCGCGTTTGTCGTTTACAGCATAACAGTTCGCTCGCGGGTGCGCGAGCCGCGGGATGATTGACCTAGGATTACTTCTGGTGCCTTCTTATATACGAAATGTGATATAAGGGTAAGGAGTCACGTGGTCGTGGGATGTGTCCGAACGATGGCAACCAAGCGGCGTGTTGTGTAACGTGTATATATTATATATTATAAACGAAGAGAAAGGTAGTCGTTTAAGCGATGATACACTTGTAGGAAACACAATACACACGAACAAAATGGAATCACACACAACGAAACACAAGGAGAGGAGACACGCATAACTCGGAGAAAAACCGCTCTACATGCTCACGTATACAACGATTATTATTATTTTGTACGTTTTATTCTAACCCCAGGGGCTCCCGCGAGCCTCTATGACGCTTGTGATCTTACTTATCTCTGTACGGCCGAGCCGCGGACTCTCGAAACCGATTGTCCGAAAGGATTCTCGAGCCTCCGTGTGACGGTCTTAAGAAAATTTTATGCCTCGGTCGAATTTTCGAACCTGTTTTACCCGTTGCTCCACACCTCCACCCTCTGTCCGATGTACCCACGTTCTCGATCCCCCTATCTCTACGCTTCCTGTCTTCTCCGTCGGCGATCGTCTCGCGACCGTCATGGCCGACATCGACGACCAATCCGGGAAGAAGACCTTAGACAAAATTCAAAGGGACAGATCCTCCGGTTCTTTGAGCTCGGTAATGAGACATTTATCCGATGCAACAAAGACTCCGAGATGGAATCTGTCCTCTTACACGCTCCTTGCGAATGGCTCGCCGTCGTAAAACGTTAATGAAACGTATCACGATCAATTGACTCGGAACTTCTTCGTAAAGGTGATAAGAACAGATTGAACACTGTATGCTGTGGCTGCCTATAGTCGTTGAAATTTTTACTATATTCTGTTTGAACGCGTTGTCTGTTACAATTATTCGTCCATTTTCCAAAATTACCATCTGTGGTAAGAGAGCCGCGACAACCAAGAGCCATTAAGATTAAATACTCATTGTGATAGACTCTATCATTACAATGTAGGTATCATGTGTTAACAGTGGCAGTTTCAGTCTTCCTGTCTTATAATTCTAGAAATTATAAATTAATTATAGGAAGCGATCGATTTGATTTCTTTGATTTAAAATCATATTACAAATTATCGTCATTTCGTAAGGTAAAACGTGGCAGCTACTTTGAATGATCTCGGTAGGTCTGCAACGATCGACGAAATTTCGTAGATATTTAAATCTACTGAAACTGCACTTGTTACAACAAATTTGGTGTACACGTGACATCGCGTAGCGTCGAATGACATCGGCGAGCCGTGTCGCGAGGGTTGAAATTGTCTGCGCGCGTGAAAGACTGAGCACAGGGCATAAAATTTCGCGACACATTTATAGTCAGTTTCTGTTCCTCGTTTATTTCTCGCGCCAATAGGATGGCGGATACTGTAATCTCGCCAACCGGAAGCCGCGCCACCGTAACGTGCTGGCAAGCAACGTTATTTATTGTTTCCATCATCGCGGCGGAAGGTAACTGAAACCAATTGTACATAGAAGAAGAACATGAAGAAGAAGATGATGAAGAAGATGAAGAAGAAGAAGAAGACAAGATGAAGAAGATGAAGACAAGATGAAGAGGGAAAGAACATTCTCGTCCGATCAACAGGGAGGATTGACGGAGACGAAGATGACGAAGAAAATGGAAAAAAACCATGGTGCTCTGCATAATCTATTTTTTACGAGAAGAAACGTTCCATTAATCGTGTAGGCTATTTACTTGTAGCTTAAGATCATTACTATTTAATAGTGAAACCACAGTGTACATACTCTTCTTCAGCATACAAGTTTAGTTTTTAACGTGATGCGAGGAGGAACCCGATCTTTTGAAAAGGGCTCGTTTACACACACTTCCAGTTATACATGCTCGTATGCGCGTCGCAATCACTAAGTACACACACACACACACAAACAGAGAGAGACACACACACGTACACGTACCACAAGCGTAAACGACGGCGCTAGGTCGTCGATAGTCTGACAATATTATCGCATATTTCGAATGTATTACGAAATCATTACGATAACTACCTTTCCCAAACTCGCTTGCAATAAATAACACGTTGGAAATTATTCTGTCTCGTTTATTTCTTATTTTTTCGACAATCCAAGCCTGCAGATTAGATAGTAATAATTTATCAAGTTTTAGTCTGCGTGAATACATTTGGAGCGGTTTTAGATTTAAAGTACCCCGAAAGTGGCCCTAAAATACCCTAAATCTATCTCAAAACTGCGCCAAAACTGCTCCAAAATCTGTTTAAACTTTGCATCGTAATTATCTGAAAATTGCTCTAAACTTGTTCCCCAAAATTACAACAAAGGTGCATCAAGTTTGCACTAAGTTGCCCTAAGTAATGTTTCAAAACCATTTTAAAACTACCCTAAAATTGTCCTATAACTGAATTACAAATTGTCCAAAATTTGTCCTCAATCTACTTTAAATATAAATTTTTTTATGGGGAATAATGAAGATAGAAATGTTCTTGAATTGAAAAAAGAAAATGTTATTAAATTGAGAGACGATTGTGCATTATATTTTTAAAACCGACTGTAAAACATAAACGAAGTTTCTGTGCTGTAGTCTTATGTAGTTCTCTAGTTGATTGTTCTATTTTAATAGATGGCGCGAGGAATCCTCTGATTTTCAGCGATGTCGGTATTTCAGAACACATCGAACAAACCAATATGGTAATCAGTTACGCTAGTACGAATCAAGTATATCATATACTTCATTTTAACTACGGTAGCAGTGATTATTGTGATTAATTAGACTTGTAACATAATTTTATTCGCAGAGTTGACAATTAATTTGAACCACTGCTTTTCTAGTCCCCTTCTCAAATGACTTGATCATTCAATATATATTATATATTAATTCGAAATTATTTTCCTGTTATAAAATGTAATAAATAATTACCTTAACTTCTTTTAACTCAATTTATTTTACTTTTATATCGAGCGTTGAATACCGAGATCGATCAATCTTATATTTTATATGTTTTTATAAAAGTGATAACAATATATTTTAATTTTATTATTATATTTAAAATAATTTTATTATTGACATGTTAACACGGAGTTAACTTTGTTGTTAACTATAATTACCTTTTCCTGAATTTCTTGGTACTGTAACTATGTATGTATATATATTTTTAATAAAACAATATTATTAGGTATAATATGAATAATAAATATTGTGATAAATGTTTTATTATAGGATAAATAACCAGAGGCTTGGAAAGCATGATTTCTTAGACATGTGCGTACATCTAGCGGCATTTCAGGAATTATAATCATATACTGATATGATAATATAGACGAAGTACCGGCACAAACGAGGTATATGAGTACATTTGTCATTCTATGTATTAACCTAAATGAAGTATAGGAGTACACCTGAAACTCAATGTATTAACACAGATGAAGTATAGAAGTAGGTTTGTGTATAGATTTATCATCGACGAGGTATATGTGGTATTATTTGAGCATGGACGAAGTATAGGAATAAATTGGACACAAAATGCATTATTTTGTCATTCAGATATGAGATTTAAAAGCCCCATTACCATTCTCGTGTCGCGTTTAGCGTTACCAATAGTTTATGAAAATTGGACAAGTTAGCAAGAAGCGAATATCCTGTATACTTAATTTCTCCTACGAGTGTAGAACATTATTTTACATGGTGAAAATATGGTAAAATATGAAACATGTACTATAGAATTACGATATAAAGTGTAATTATTTCTGTGGACAGTTAAGCAATTATTTCTACTAATTATATAATTAGTGTTGGTACATATGTGGACATAGTTTTATAGTTTTTCTTCCAGAGGGGTATTTATAACGTTGAAAAATTTATAAGCTTTTCTGCATTAATTTTAGATTTTGAAGAATAATAGGCCATAAAATTCTTAATTTAAATTTTATTTTTATTTATTTTTCATTTTAAAATATCATATTTCAATAGTCATAGAGATATTGTTATATTGTACATTTTAGTATTATTTATTGTAGAAAACGTATACAGATTATTCATTTTTTAATTTTAAGTCTGTGTTTGTGCTGAAACAAAAAGTTGACAAGATGGTAAGTGATGCTAATAAAATACTAAGTTTATGATATTAGAACTAGTACTGTAGGATTAGCACTATAATATTACTACTTTGGTAATTGTACTCATTTTTTAAATAATAAACAATTTGACAATCGGATACAACATTAAAATAATAT